>NC_137829.1:28412789-28497789 GCF_963921795.1 Nannobrachium achirus
CATCTCAAAATATGTATTTCCAGGGAACCCCCAGAAGCAGAATTTGAGTTACAGAATAATGTTGGCTTAAAAAAATACATATATTCAAAGATTTGCACACATTTTCACGACTTTTCCCCTCCACCTTGGGCCCTAGTAACTCAGTCCCACTTCCCCCACCCCTTGTGACGCCCCTGAGGAGACGGAGAGGCGACAGCCTAAAGCTTCCGTTGCCATGGTAGAGTGCAGCCGCCGCATGGTGCATCTTGGCACTCAAGCCAAATGCCACTCTCATCTTTTCACGGTTCCAAGCCGTGCCCCCCCGTACCCCATCTTCAAAGGCTACTTGTTTCTCACTCAGTCAGGCCTACTGCTGGCTGTCACTCACCGGTTCCCCTCAATATTCCCCGGGTGCTTCTCCAGAAGACTGGTTTTGTTGCCTTCTTTTTTTGTTGTTGACAAAAAGGCAAAGCAATTTGTCAACAAAAAGACTCTGTGAGTGGACCCGCGAGGGGTCATTCTGCTCCCACAGTGACCCTGACAAAACTTTGCCTAATTTGCTTTTTGCTGAAAACACTGCAACTGATTTTCAACGTGTACTGTTTGTTGAAATTCGGTTGTTTTCTTGTAGAGTGACACGGTCGTACGAAGTATAAGGTCACTGTCGGGCAGAAATCTCATATCTCCCAAGTTTCAAATGTGTTCGTTTTTCCATAAAGCAAAGCCCTGCTTCATCATACAAGACCGTCGCTCAAAACTAGTGAAAATAGCCTATCTACAAGCACACAACGCCTCATAGATCGACCATTTTCAATAGTTTAAATCATTTTTAAAATGATACATACAAAACCAACAGTTTTGGACATACAAGGGATCCACCCGACAACTACGATAAATAGTGTACCCGCGTTGTGAGCTTGTAGATCTGCTATTTTCGGTGTGTGCCGCCACCGTACAACAAAATATAGATTCGGGCTGCCACCCTATAGTCAGACATACAGTAAGCAGGGGTCTTCAACGTTTTCAGGCCGGGGACCCCCAAACTGATGGAGAGATGGAGCAGGGACCCCCTACCACCTCGTAGGATGGGGGGGTGGGGGCTACGACATATCGTAGGGTGGGGGGGTGGGGGCTACGCCTACGACATATTTTTTATTTTAAACATGTACAAGTTACAGCGAGCAGGGTGGGCCGTACCACTACCATTTCTAAATATACTACTTATTAACTGAGAACCAATGTCAATAATATCAACAATCTGTCAATTGCATAGTAATCATGTATTCAAGCTATTCAAAATGGATAGAATCATGATTTATTTTTTAACATAAATGTGAAAAATAAAAAAATAAAAACTTTTTTTGAAATCTTTTTTTTTTTTTTTTTTTTTTTTAAGCAATAATTTCGCGGACCCCCTGCAGTACCTCCGCGGACCCCCTAGGGGTCGCGGACCCCCTGTTGAAGACCCCTGCAGTAGAGTACAGTAGGCATGCAGAGACAACAGACATGCTAACTTTGCTAAGTGTGTCATCTAAGGCTTCTTCCATTGCCTGGCACTTTCTACAGTAGTTGCTATATAAATTACATGTAGCATTCTGGATGTATGTATCATATGGCATGCATGAATTGCCCTCATTACAAATATATGTAGGACACGCTCACTCATGCATGTACTGATGTACACACGCTCTCGCTCTCTCTCTCTCTCTCTCTCTCTCTCTCTCTCACACACACACACACACACACACACACACACACACACACACACACACACACACACACACACACACACACACACACACACACACACACACACACACACACACACACACCTGTCGGGAAGAAACCTCATATCTCCAACTTTCAAATGTGTACGTTTTTTCGTAGACTGTAGCACAAAACTAGTGAAAATAGCAGATCTACAAGCACACAACGCCTCGCACCATCGGCTATTATCACTACTTTAAAACATTTTAAAAATGATAAATACAAAACGAAAGGTTTTGGACATACAAGGTTTCCACTTGACAACGATGTACTGTATATAATGTATCACCCACACACTGTACATACATACGAACTGCTCCCGCTGCACCAGGTGCAGTATAGTATTATTATTAACCATCTCCATTTGATTTGACTCTCAATTGAATTTTCAGAGCTATCGACAGGCAAAACTGGAAGGGGGGGTTGGTGTGTGGGGGGGTGGGTGGGTGGGGGGGGAGGGTTTGCTGCTCTGTCAGGAGAGGAGATTGATTTCCAGTCAGGGAAGTCATATATACTGTATACACACATTCCTCCATTCCACTCTCAGTCTAACGCCGAACCGTCTGGGGTTATTTGAGGGCAGTGCCTATTATTTTTGGGTGAATATTGCTCGCCGACTACACCGAGGTCACACCCCTAGTGGAGCTGAAATAAAGCATTATGTGGGAACTGGTTTTGTTGTGTGTTTTTTGAACCACTCCAAAGGAACATGTCTGGGCTGTGGTTTCTAGAGAGTGTCTCCACCTCACCCACTGGAAACCCAAGCTGCCCCATGACCCAGTCTGAGTCTAACACCCAACGCTGCTACACACAGTAGAATCCTGAGCGTTAATGGAACTCTGATGTGTGTGTGCATATATATATATATATATATAAATTTATATATATATATATATATATATATATATATATATATATATATATATATATATATATATTTATATATATATATATATATATATATATATATATATATATAGTAATCCAGCTCAGTACGAGAGGAACAGACATTTGAACAAAAATGGACGAAATAAAAAGAAAATAAACAAAGCTATATATATATATACATACATACTATATACATATATACTGTATATGGTCGTTGTCGGGTGGAAACCTTGTATCTCCAAAACAGTTTGTTTTGTATTTATTTTATTTTAAACTAGTGAAAATAGCCGATCTACAAGCAAACAACGCCTCGCGCCGCAAGGCGTTGTGTGCTTGTAGATCTACTATTTTCACTAGTTTTGTGCCACGGTCTTATATGGTGAAGCAGGGCTTTACTTTACAAAAGAAACGTACAAATTTGAAACTTGGAGATACGAGGTTTACAGTGACGATATGTGTGTGTGTGTGTGTGTGTGTGTGTGTGTGTGTGTGTGTGTGTGTGTGTGTGTGTGTGTGTGTGTGTGTTTTCTTCAGATGTATCAAATGTATCTTCCCCCTGACTAAAATGCAAGAAATATGATCTATGACTATGGATTGAAATCTACTACTCTACTACTGTAATAATACTAGATCTACTGTAGTTGTAGTGTGTGAGATACCGTTTATCCCTATTGAACTTGGCACATTTCCTGGGGCAAGCTGCCCAGATCACACATGTCACACGTGTCTTCTTATTTTTTCACTCTCAAAAAACACCTGCAACGTAGTGCATTTGAAACTACATTGCACTGCACATCATGGGGTGATCACTGCTTGCCTCCTGTGAATTGTTTTATTTTTATTTGTGTTTATTTCATTGCTGAGTGAGGTCAGCAGACAAAGTGACGAGAGTGAGATGAAAAAACCTGGGTGAAATGTGCCAATCTCAACAGGAAACAACGATATAACTCATGGCATTTTCATCAGCCAACTCAAGGCTGGAATAAAGGCTGGATACTTGATGGTACAAAAGCAAAAGTTTAGATTTGGGAGCTTATGGTGACAACAATAAGTTGCAATAAAGAAGTGAATGCTGCTCCATGTAAACCCCAGGAAATCCTTCCATTAAATAAGCTGTATTATACATAGTGTACATTCACTTATCAGTCTCTCACAGCGTACAGTATGCTGTGGAAAATAATTATTGCACACACGCAAATATTAATCCATGCTAAATACAGCTGTTTGTAGCCGGAAGCAATGCCGTTGATGGTGCCTGGCACATCAAGCTGCATTAATTGGAAAAGGAACTGAAAAGGCTCAGCAAGGCCCTCCTGAAAAAAGAGATAAGGACTTGGAACTCAAAATATGCCCTGGAATCTTATGTTACAGACTTTTAACCATGTGGGTAAAGAGAGAAAAAAGATTTGTCAAAGGGAGTGCACTAGCACAGGCTGCACAGCACACTCAGACATTAGCAAGTGTTAACTCTTCTTTTTCAAAGATTTTCCAAAATGTTCAAGTTTTCAAAAATGTCTTAATAGGATTTAAGCAGTGAACACGCCTTGAAGTTCAAATATTGTGTAAAATGTCCCGTCTGAATTGGTTCATCACTTTACTCCATGGTTATCCAGAAATCCATTTCCCTCTCATTGTGCATCAAGATGAGTCCAAAATCGACATCATGCAGCATCAAAACTATTCTGCACATTTTGCGAAGCGGACATCACCACCATGTGTCACATTTGATTCGCATGAGGAAGAATGGGATCCGTTCAGAATAACCCTTGAAGAAAAGCCCAGAAATGACAGATCATTACAACTCTTGCAATTGATTCAGCAGGCAAAGAATAACTCACACGTGGCGTGGTGGGTCCTAGGGTGGTCCTCTCACACACAGGGCAGACGCAACGTTGACGGCTCAGCACTTTTTTGTGTCACTGGAACATGGAGGGAGGTCCAAACAAAACACAGCAACCTTTTCCTAGCCTGTTTCTGCCCTCCCTCTCCCTCATTTCTAGGGCTCCCCCACGCCCTGCCCCAGCCCCAGCCGTATGCTCAAGCGAGCGTAAAACACGGCCCCGGGAAGCGCCACTTCCACTGGGTTATTTCATGGATGCTGCATCCATTAATGCCGCGGGGCTGCGCTCTTGGGCCTGGCTGGCACCCCCCCTCCTCTCTCTGAGGTTGCTGCTCTTGCCCCTGGCTCCCCCCTCTCTCCAGCCATAAGACAAAGACATTGCGAATGGGGCAAGACAAAAGGGGTGGAAGACAAAAGGGGTGGAGTAATAATAGGAACCTCTTGGGGACACCACGCTAGTGATGAGACTCAGCCTGCGTAATAACCAGGCCGCGAACAGATGGGGTCAGTCTCCGAGGGCTCTCTCTGCAGCATCGCTGACTCCAATACAGCGACCCATACGTCTTCACAATATGCTGTGTGCAATTAAGCCCTCAGCAAATGTTGCTCACCAGAATATAAAGCATATAACTGTGATGGGGCAGAGCACAAAAGACACGTTGGCACGATGATTGCTTTATCTTGGACCCATTTCTACGTATAGCTGTCAGAAACTAAATCAGAACAAGAACAAGCATGAGCTTGCATGTTACATAGCGTTTTGGGCGCTTGCAGGCATGGCCTGAATATTCATTCTATTCAGCCACCTAGGATATGCTGTGACAGGAGCATCATGTTGAGTGCAAACACTGCCCCCCCATGTTTAGAAACCGCTCCTCATTTTGGCAGCTCGTGTTAGCTTATGAACAGGTGTGGAGCTGAGCCATTGCCAAGGTTCAAGATTTTAATTACTTTGCTACCCTATCAGCATGATACACTAAACAAAAAAGGTGATAAATAGCACTAAAAGTTGCTCTTTGGCTCATAATCACAGGGAAGATCTTTTGGTGCTGTATATAGCACCTGTATTAAAGGTGCTACTGCGTACACAACACCTTTGCCAAATGGTGATAAATACTAACTGCCATTAGAGCCTAACTTAGGCTTAAGAACCAGAGAACTAAAGAACCATACAGGTTCTTTGTATAGCAGCGCTGCTACTGTATATATTACCTCAGCCACCTCAAAGAACCACTGAAGAACCACAGTGTGTTGTCTTACCCAAGGCAAACGTTATTAAAATAATAATAATAATAATAAAAGAATAAAAATCCTCAAAAAACTAAAATAAGAACCACACAGGTTATTCCTCCTCCTAATAAACATAAACAAAGTACATAATATAACTTTGATTGTACCTACAGTATGTGGCCTTCTTTTTGCAATGGTGTTCAATGGTAACTGAGCGTTTTGTTGCCATTGCACAGCTTTCCGTGTTGCACAGCACAGCTTTTTCTCTGTTCCCATTGAAAACCATTGCAAAAAGAAAGCCACATAGGCAGACACTGTTTTAGGGCAACCTCCATCACTTTTAGATAGAGAGTTCTGATTGCTTATCAGTAGTTTTCCCAAAATATGGTTCATTATGATCCCACTCTCTGGAATTATCTACCATTTGAAGTAGGGTGTGCTGCAACAGTGCTTATATGTTTTGTCATGTTTGATCTTTGCTTATTTTTGAAGCACTATGTTTGCTCCTCACATTTGGAATGTGCTATACACTAATTTGACCTGACTTTAAAAAGTGCGTAGAACACAACAGCACATGGCCCAACGTCCACATCCATAATAACAATCTTCTATGTTTAGCTGGCATAGCAGATAGGTCTGTTGTAGGCGATGACCTGGAAATCATTCTGTTTCCTCTGACTATAACAGAGATTTATTGGCTCCGCGGTCATGACCTTCCCAGCAAAACAACATTGGTTGCCAGCCCAACACTCCTCTGCTGCAAACAAGCAAAGGCCATGACCTCAACTGGTAGAGTTAAATTCACGGATACATTTTTTTAATACACAGTGGAATGTGCTGTATAAAGCCATTTCGGTTCACCTTTGAGTAAAACTAACCCTGAGTATTTAGTCGTTTCACTGTGCAGTTAAATGTTTCAAAAGTGATAGGCGGGGATTTCCATACTGCAGTAAAGGTGGATTCCCCAGGTGAGACAATTCCAAATGTTAACCTGAACTGTACTTAAGTTCATGAATAAGACGAATGAACAATGGGTGTGTTGTGATTACATGTTGTTACTATGGTGACATATTATACTGTACCCCGTCACCGTCCCCAACACCTGTTTCTTAGATGACTGAATACTTTATTAACTAGTTTGAAAACGGTTAAAAACAATGCTAAAAGGATAACACTAACATTGTGGTCCATTTTACTCAATTCATCATCAGGAGAAGACAATACATAACATGACGGCAACATCACTGATCTGAAAGCAATAAAAGAGAGTGAGTTGTTTAATAAAAGTATCTAAAGTCCAATTATAATATGTTTTAGGTGACTTTTACATTTGGATGGGGAATCAAGAAGTTTCATTGCTGTTGGAAGGGCATTCCGATATTTTGGTGGCAGTATTCACGTTATTCCTGGCCCCGCCCTCGGCTTCCTGTTCATATCCTGAAAGAGGCAGAGCCTGAAAAACATAATTTGGTTTCCGTTCTGGGCTCTGTATGTACCTGGGTTGCCATGTCTGCTTATAATAAGCAATTAGTGTCTTTTAAAAAATAGTATAGTTGCTTATTGGGCTTTCTTTCTAATATTTTTTTTATGCCTTTAAAAAATCTTTTCATATCAAGGACCCCAGATTAACATATTTGTCCACAGTCGCAGACCCCCATCTGAAAATATGTGGTGCCAGGGACCGCAACACAGATTTATGTTGTTAAAATGTTTCAAAAATATTAATTTTTTTTCCCTCAATAGTTTTTAAATAGCAAATATACAAGCTCACAATATGTCACAATGTGACACATTGTGAGCTTGCTGATCTACTATTTTCAAATGTAAATGTAAAGTAGTATAGCCTAGTTGCTTCTGTTGGGCTTATGTCTTTGGCAAAATCTGGCAACAGACAATTACCTGTCACTTCCTTACTTGGGAGGAAGTGAAAAGATGTTTTGCCCTCTGTAAAATAAAATGGCAGCCTCCATAGAGAGGGCCAGGAATAACATGAATAGTGGAAGGAATTTCCCCCCCATGTTTGTGCGGAATCTAATGGAAACTGTGTTAATTTTGACAGCAAATTTCGATTTAGTTTAGTCTTTTGAATCAAATTTCATTTAGTTTTAGTCATATTTTAGTCATCTGAAAAGTTATAGCTTTAGTTGACTAAATATCATTGTTTTTATTTCTCGACTATATCTACGTACAGTTGATTTTGTCGACAAAAAAATATTTTCTCAGGCCTTGATGGCATTGTAATGGCTGATTTTAAACTGCATGCTGAAAATAGCTATTTCAGAGCGCAAACAGACATAAAATGACTTGTATATTAGTTCTACTGGATCCACCATGTCTTGGCCATCTGGCCAGTGATGTATATCGGACCAGTTACCCATATATGGAGACTCCTGGTACCCATATATGGAGATCCATTGTACTGTATATGGAGATATGCTGTGAGACCCCAAACATGCTTACTCATTTGTTATGTGAAAATCCTGTGACGTCTATGACATCTGAGATCATAATACAATCCCTTTTATGCCCATAAATGGAGATCCCTGTCTGAACCAGCCACACAGATATGGGCTGTCTTCCTCCATATAATGGGCATTCCCAATTTTCCCATATGAAGTCCTGTTAGATATGGGCTTAATATTGATGACATCAGGGATCTCCATGTATGGGCATAAAAGGGATTCTGTTAGAGTGGTTCCCATGACATCACAGTGATGTCAAAGCATGATGTCAGAGCGGCAAACTAGACTGTAAAAAAGTGTACACGTCCAGACAGACAGACAGACAGACAGTCAGCATGTGCCGTTTCACATACTAAACTGCGACCTTCGTTCGTAAAAAGTATTGGAAATTGGAAATACTCAACATTGTACTTAATACAGTATTTAAGTAAATGTTCTTAGTTACCACAGAGAAGTAGTTTGGCCTTCATGCCTGGGCTCTGTTCCTGGATTTTAAAGACCAGACTCATGTTTACTGATTGCAGCTAACTCCTTCATTTGCAACTTTTTGATTTGTTACACTTTCAGAGTTTCAATGAAAGAACACTGAGGGCTTGTGGACATGTGGCGAGAGCCAAGAGATTCCTCTGGGCGTTGTTCTGAACCACAACAGGTTTATGACCTGACAGGTGTTAAATGAAGATAAGCCACCATCCAACACGACTGCTAACTATGACTCAAAACTCTAAAACGGAAGATGTGAAGGCTTCAAATAAAAATTCAAATACCAGGCTGCGTCAATGTCAAACAGTCATAAATCATCATTTTTTAACGGGAGGAACACGTTCCCCTTGTGGCTGACACTACAGGCAACACAATGACATACTGTATTGTCAGAGAGGTTCTCATTTGAACAAGGGAAAACAGTGGAGGAGTTTTCGGGAAAGTAAGGTCATGTGTTATGTTTAGTCCCCACCACAGCACATAGTCAGAAAATCTTGGCTTTTATTTTTTCCTGAAAAAAAAGAAGAAGAAGGAAAAAAAAGTATCCCTCTTTTGAAAGACTGTGGCAGAGCCTGCCACATTCTTTACTGCTTGGAGAAGTCTGTAATTGTTTCCAGCCTCTGGGATTCTCTTGGCCCCTTTAGAACGCTAGCTTTATGTCTTCATTGAGAATCTCGACTCTCATTAAACCTGGACTCTTTTAATCAGATGACATTAGTGAAACAGTTACCCAATAGCCCTGTCGCTGTCTCCCCCTCCCAAATACTTTTTTTCCCCTCCTCCTTTGTATTTTCGAAAGTAGTAGCAGTGTTTAAAGACTTCCACTTTCCACAAAGCGAAGAGAGTGTAAAAGGTTTATTATCCGGCAAATCGACAGTGCCGGGGCCATTATGGTGTGACTGCACACACACACACACACACACACACACACACACACACACACACACACACACACACACACACACACACACACACACACACACACACACACACACACACACACACACACACAGGCCCACGACCATTTCTCACTCCTGCGGTCTGAAACACAAAGACTGCTGCATAAACCAAGACTTGCTGGGGGGGAGTGTGAGCACATCTGCTGTGGTGCGATTCGCTCTCATGTCCAGGGAGGCAGTCAGCGCCCCCAAGGCAGGAGGACAGCTGTTAGAATCCCTGCCGCTGTGTATCCAGGCATATAAAAGCCTCCATCCGCCCAGGTCAAGTCCTTCCCTTTAGACACTGTTGTTAATTAGCAAGAAAGTCAGAAGCTTAACCACATGCACCCTATAGTGTTCCTATTCTGGGAATGTCATTATACGCGGACGTTCGGCGAAAACAGGCCAACATTCGGCCACTTGTAGATCAGCCATGTTCAGTGAGGACATTTGGTGGAAGGGGAAGAATAAGACGAATAGAACCCTGGGGTACCCTGGTCAACAAAGTATGCATAGGGTTAAAGTGGTTAACCAGTAACCACAAACCAAATATTATCTTTTTACATTTGAAAATAGACGATCTACCTCGCAACATGTCGCTGTGCGGCGCGTTGTGAGCTTGTAGATCATAGATCAGGGGTCTTCAAGTGGGAGTCCGGGACCCCTAGGGGGTCCTCAGAGTTACTACGGGAGGGCCATGCACCAAATCTTTGTGTGATAGGATAATCTTGTTACATTTGAACCCTAGCATCCCTATTTTAAGGAGAACCCACTTGAACCCTAGCATCCCTATTCTACGGAGAACGTTGGGGAAAAAAGAGCAGACTAAGTGCAGAGTGAAAGGTCAAGTGAGTATTAAGTTGTTAGATGTCTGAAAATACTCATTAACGTGAATCCAACATACGCTGATGACAGTGCTGTCAAACAAGTCTGAAGCTATCTATTAAAAAGTTTAATCTGCAACACGATTTAATACAATATGTAGTGGGGGAGTCCCTGCTGCATCTCTCTCTCAGCTAAGGGGTCCTTGGGCTGAAAAACATTGAAGGGCCCTGTCATAGATCATGTGGATCATCATCTATTTTTGAAGTTTTCTTTTTTTAAAGCACTGTCACAGATTGGACTCCAGGTCAGTGCACAGAGCACATCCACCCTGAAGGTCTCCCTCTACCACAGTAACAGACATCATGAAGGGTTGAAGGACAGTCAATGCGATCAGCTTTCCAGCCGTACGTGTTCTGAGCTTCCCCTTGCTCTGGTTCAACTTAGCTCCGGCTCAATAGCTTCACTTTCACTCCATCTCCAAGTCAACCAAACATTCCATCAAGGCAGTGTGTGGGACACTTTTACCCCAAACTTGGCTTCCAACGGGGATTCTCTAGAGTTGGAAATAGATTATACGGTTACTTTTTTTGTTGCACAGACCGTTTGTCTCCAAGGAACTAGATACTGCAGAGTTATCTCCAACAGAAGAAAAAAATAAAGGATTCGGCAACACAACATAGCTCTCCTTTTTCTCTCATACATAAGCTTGCACACACAAAAAACACTCGTCCATGGATAGACAGGCACGCACGCACGCACGCACGCACGCACGCACGCACGCACTACGTTTTTCTACTTTTACACTAGCATTTCACCCAGCTCAGTCTACGGCCCTGTCACAACAGCCATGTCAAAGACTAACAGCTGCTATTGGCGCTGGCACCACTGACACTGACCTGGGAGGGAGACCAGGCTGTTTATAAACAGGAAGAGAGCAAAGAACAAAAGCCATGGTAGGTGAGAGAGAGAGAGAGAGAGAGAGAGAGAGAGAGAGAGAGAGAGAGAGAGAGAGAGAGAGAGAGAGAGAGAGAGAGAGAGAGAGAGACTCAAATCACACAATTCACTCTCTTTCATGCACTGGTTCCCAAAGTTTTACCTTGAGACCCAAAAGAGACATTTGATGTCTACAAGCTCCACTGATCCACTGATTGGGAAACGGTGCTTTAATGTAAAGTAATAAATTAAATATAAATCACATCCGCAGCCTCTCAGAAGACTAATAACATATTCATAAGACATGCTTTCTCCGGCCAGTTTGTTCTGTGCAAAGGAATGTCGAACAACATTTCAATACCAGGAGCCGCAAAAGATTAATGCTGCGAGCAGTGGTGGAAGAGGTACTCACGTCTTTTACTTAAAATAAAAGTATCAGTACTGCTAAGTTAAAGTCCAGAATTGAAAATCTACTTGAGTAAATCAAAATGTACTTAAAGTACCGAAGTAGATGCAGTCCCATTTCACAAGTTTTCAATACATCTTTTTTTTTTAAATAGCAGATCAATAAGCTCACAATGCGACAAAATGTATATTTGGCTGAAGTGGGCTGAAGTGGGTAATATATGTTTTGTATTAATAATCTAAATCTACAAAGTAACTAGTAATCAAAGTTTTCAGTGTTGTGTAGTGGAGTAAAAGCACAAGATTTGCCTCTGAGATGTACTGGAGTAGAAGTGAAAGTACTGAAAATGGGAAATATTCCAGGAAAGTAAAAGAATACCTAATACTGTACAGTAAAGTACAGTATTTGTAAATGTACTTAGTTACTTTACACCACTGGCTGAGAGAAAGAAGACGAGGGAAAAAGAAAGAAGGAGAGGATTCTGTCTCCTGGAGCTGGAGTGAAGGCGTTTCAGAGCAGTACCAGATGCTTGCTGAGCATGAGGGAAAAAAACACAGCAAAACCGAAATGAATTCACCAGAGTTCCACTTCCACAACTATTTGGCACAATCACACGTTCTGGTCCCTCTCTTAGAATAACATGGCACGATTTCAGCTCCCACCAAAACTAAGGCTTTAAGAGGAAAGCAACGGTTGCTCATTGAAAATCCCAACGTTTTCTTGTGAAAAGACATGAAACAGAAAACCCTCTCTGTTTTGAAGGAGTATTCCCCATACAAAAATGTGGGTAACCGACCCGAACTATGTAATAGTTTCATTGTTTTATTAGTACTGATGTTTCAGAATCATATCTCACTGGACCTGACTGCAGATATGATGCATGCGAAGACAAGACTCGACTTGTTTTTCATTTCTTACAGATATGCTGTTCCTCATCTCAACGGAGAAAAAAAAACTAACCACTCTCACCTCTCACATACAAACACAAAACCTTATGTAGTTACATATCCTTTCACTGCAAATACAATGTAGTATATTTCATTGTGTATTGTAGGTGTGTATATGTGTGCACACCTGCAACTGTGAGTGTGCATGCATACCATACCACCATTATAGCATAGCATGTATATACTGTAGGCGCACATACATCATCTGAGTACACAGTACGTGGGAGAAGAGCAAATCCAAGTGCTAAGTTACAAATGGTTGAATTGAAAGAGAGAAAAATATATATATCAAGAAGACTAATATTTTATATTTGGGATGGCAGAGGCCCTCTGAATTTTATGCAGAAGATTTATGTAATCCCCCAATCACATTATCTGACTTATCTGACACAACAGAGCCGGCACCCTCAAGACCGTAAAGCGAGACTTTGCCGCAGAGTGTGTGGGATGATCATGACACTTGGCCACTGAGCAGTCTAGAGATTAAAAGCCTTTAAGATGTCCTACTGATTAAAGTACTGATTATGTTTTTCCCCCTTCTTTTCTCCTGATCTTACCTGCTTCCCCATGGCTGTTGTGTTGTGGTGAGTGGTTTCTCCCAGGTAAAAATGGTTGGCTAAGGTGGCTCGCTGGGGCAGCTGATGGTTTCCTTTCCCCCCCTTGGGAAAAGAAAACAGAGAATCAGACACAGGAGACAGGAGGTTGACGGTGTTCTGTCTGCCTGCACACTCCCCCCCAGATCAGGGTGTGTACACACACACACACAAACACACGCATACTTCATTGACACACAGTGCCCTACAGGTTCACACAGGAGCACTGTGGGATGACAGGGAATATTCAGTGGGGGGGGGGGGGGGGGGGGACGGGTTTGCTCCTTAATCTGCACTGTGGAGGAGAGCATAGGACGGATAAGGGCACCCTTTATTCCCACACATTAACAGTCAACCTGTAATGGGAGACGTTACAGCTTAACTGATTGGGCTTGTATTGCTGTCACAGAGTAACCTGGTGAATAAAGAAACTAGGGCATTCACCAAATATTCGAATATTCGAATATCAAAGTCACTATTCAACGTTGTTCACCGAAGTCGAATATTCGTTTTTTTTTTGTTTTTTTTTTACTCAACGCCCCTGGTGGATGAATTTGTTGATGCTCTATACCAGGGGTTCTCAAACCTTTTTAGGTTGTGACACCCAAAATAAACATATTTGAACTGGGGACCCCCATCCTGACAAGCACTTGGAATTGATTGAAGGTATTACATTTAATGTGATCGGTTCCACAGATAAATATTGTGAAAATAGCAGATCTACATGCTCACAGCGGCATGTAGATCGGCTATTTTCACAATGTTCGCCTCTTGCTTGCTTAATATTTGACAGTTTGGACAGTCCTGTCGAATATTCGACTATTCGAATACTTTGAGGTCGAATAATTAGAATACTAAAAATCACTATTCGTGAATGCCCTAGCGGCAACATATTGAAAGCTTCTGATAATAGGGATGAATTGTCTCTCCTCCTGTCAGTTCTTTTCCCCCACACATGGCCCAGGGCAGCTCGATTGGGTTATCAGAGCAGAGACTGAGCAGTGATAAATAAGGCCGACGGATCCACAGCAGACAGCGGGCCAAAAAACTGAGAGAGAGAGAGAGAACAGAACAAAAAAGACACAGCTATCAAACAAGGGAGAATTGGATTTCTCCACACTAATGACACACGATCACCCTGCGGAATACAACAGCGTTTGGAAAAATGCAGGATTCCATTGTAACAACGGTGAGATCATATCTTTTTTTTGGGAGTGTACGTCCCAGATGTGGAATGAAGGCAGGCTTTGGTGCATTTTCTTTCACGTCCATTCTATCCTTGAGGAACCCCCCTCCCCGGTTTAAGTCTTCCAATAAAATGAAATGACTGCTTATTACCTGAGCACATCTTTGGCTTAATTATTGCCTGCTCACACGTTTGAGTTGGTCTTTGATGCATAAAACACGCGCATGATTATATGTTTGGAGCAGGATCTAGCGCTATAGCCTACGTGTCCTGCTTCGTCTGAGCATGGGTTCCTTTTCCGATCAATGTAGTCTTCAAATGAGAGAATGATGAAAAATGTTCAGTAACTTTGCCGGTGAGAGCTGTCAGTTATACCCTCCACGAATGATAACTTGGAAAATCTTTACCGTACTCTTGTCATGATAGTTTTTGCTCTTTTACAAAATGTTGCAATGTGCAATTTTGATCTGCAGTAAAGTACCATATTACAGGTGTGCAAGTACAACTGGTCACCTAATCCAATAATATAGCAGTATGTGAGCCATGTAAACACTACAGTCTTATACGATACCAGCTGCAAAGAAAGGGCATGCTTAAACTTGACGGTCTTCCTCGATACCACTGAAGATACATATTTCATTGATGCCTCACAAACCATTACAAAACGATTGCATGGAACTATGAATAAACATTAGGGCTTGCAGATTTGGATGACTTCCACCAGGCTCGTTGAAATCATTTTAACGCTGATACTAACATACATTTTAATTAGAGTTTATAGTGACAAGCAGGGTCTGTTCAAGGCTGTCACTTTAGAAACAACTTTGTTAGCAAGTGGCTCCGGGGGAAAACATCTGTGTGCTTGCACAAAAATCAGATGGTGTGAAGAGGGCGGAATTCGTTGCAGTAATTCCCTGATTGTTTGAGAAGTTTGGACGGCGGAACAAAACAGTCTGCCGAGAACTGCCTTTTTGGTGACTCATGAATTACTCTGCGAATACATTCTGCTAAACAACTAATCTTTCACTGGCCAGGCCCGGCTGTCAAAACATGGACATATTGAGGTTGACCCAAATTGATCTCCTGTCCCACCCACTCCAAAAGCCTCTGCCTCCCAATTTGAGCGATAGTGCTTTATCACACAGACTCAAGGACGGATGATTTAAACAGGGGATCATGAAAGGCTACAGCAAAGAAAAAGTCCAAACTCACAATAAATACTGTGTGCTAGCAGCAGCACAGGCAGTTTTGATGCACACATATTTATACATGCAAACATGTACAGTACACGCATGCACGCGCGCAGCACACACACAAAGCTTGAATTAGATTGTGTTAACTGAATGTTGTTTTTCTGGGGATGATATGGCCCACATTTGGAAATGGCTAATCAATCATATCTGGGCCAAAGCGTAGCATGAGGCATAACAGATGGGCTAAATGAAATGAGACTGTGTGGGCTGGTGCACCCATGGCGCTAGTGTTGCCTCATTGTGATCCTGGCACGCACAAGGACGACATGTCTGTCAGCGCTGGCGATACCAGACATGTGTTCTGACAATCGCCAAGGAGGGAAGACCTTCAAAGGATAAGATTCGGAAAGTGGACAGGTGGGATTGTCGAAGTCAAGGGTTCCCAAGCCTTTCAGCCCGCAACCACCCCGAAATAATCACATTTGAAGAGGGGACCCCACCCCCAACCCAGACATAGGCCAAACTAGATTTTTTCTAGGCTATTTTCACAATGTTTGCCTCTTTCTTAGATGTAATATTTGACAATGTGTCCAATTTGGTATAAAAAATCTTAAAAGTCATAGAATTGTCTTCCTGTATATACTGTATGTTGGTTTGTTTACCGTTGAATGAGAAATCAATGTTGCACAATAAACCTAATCGACTGGGGACTTCCCCTGGGGTCCCAGTTTGGGAACCACTGGTCTAAGGCAGTCAAACAAGGAAAGTAACTTTACAATATAGGAGGAGGATTTTAGATTTATTATTCTAAGTCCTTGAGATTCTATCTCAAATTTCTCTGAGAGGTTTAATGCAATCAGTGTTAATCCTTTAATCTGAAAGTTAAAAGTCGTCCTCGAAATAAATGTTTTAAGAAAGTGGTTGATCCTATTGTCTTCAGTCTTGTCCTTGTCTTATCTTGTACTGCAATTTAATATATTATACCCAGGGGCACCTGCTGGCCTACCGGTCCAGGCGCAGACCACATAGGCTCAGTGTAGCCTGACAGCATGTCGCTGGTTCGATTCCCTATCCCGATCTCTCTCCAGTGTTCCCGCCATGGTAACAGCCTCATGCTAAAACATTTGGAGATAATGTCCTTATCACTGATACTAAACAGTGTCGCCACCATGGTGAAATAATGCCCACATTTGGAGATGAGCATTCCACCATGGTAACAGCTGCTTGCTGAAACAATGCCCAGATTTGGAGATGAGCATGTTGACATCACTGATACTAAACAGTGTCGCCACCATGGTAACAGCCGCATGCTAAAACAATGCCCAAATTTGACATCACGGACTGATACAACGGGTATTGCACAACTGGACATCAATGGTGACTGTTCTGCCCAACGTGCACCGGTCTGGGTTCTCCAACATTACTTCTGAGACTCCTACATTCAATCCCTCATATACTGCAATATATATATAATATACCCTATATTGAAAAAACTAGGGAGAAGCTCGCTTCTTTCCACAGGTGGGGGGGGGGGAAAGGAACAAACTCCCAAATGACAACAAACAACAACATAATATCTATCATTTACATGGAAAAAAATTGGAATTGGATCTTGAGTAAAATAGCATACTGTATTAAGAAAAGTATTTTAGGATGTGTTAACTCATTGACTGCGCCGCCACGAGTTTCCCGAGTTATTCCCGTTGTCTGAGGCTGCGTAGCCCGAGTTTCACGAGTTGGGGCTGTTTTCAAGGTTTATGCAAAAGTACACTTTCCCCTAGCCTGTCACAAAATTTCATGTTTCTATGATAAAAGGGTGGTTAAAAATCACACATCAAAGTCAGCTTGTTTGAAAACAAAGGAGAAATCGACCTCCCCAGTCCCCATGACCCAAAGTGAACTCATTTATCAGGACACGGCTTCAGTTCTGCCGACACAGTGCGGCGCGGCCGCAGCAGTGGTGAAACAAAACTAGCAGATCTTCAAGCAGACCATTCTGCATGAATCAAAAACTTTTTCACTTGAAAAGCTGTGACCTGCTGCACTGGGTCACCCTAACTCTAACCCACACACACCTCCATACCCACACAAAAAAGTTCAAAGTTTCTACAACAAAAGTTTACCAAAACGGTAAGACCCAGCAAGAAAACAATGGCTACATCAGAGCCTCGTAGCAACCGCCCGGCCTCTCAGGCCTCTCTATACCAAAACAAGCCAACACAAACACATCAACAACACAGCAACACCTCCCAGATGAAAGCATTGACAAATCAACACTCAAAGTGTTATAAAAGTTTCAACATAAACTTACCTCAGTGTGATGAGGAGAGCGTTGGTGTAACACACACACACACACACACACAGAGAGAGACAGATAAGTCCAGTGCCGTTTAGTGTCAGTAGATCAGTAATCCTATAGTTTCATTCGTGTAGTTTTCTTTTTCTGTTTGTGAGCGGGTTTCATGCCCTCACCGCGGCACAGCAAGCGCCCGACGGCTAGCCATGGTTCGCCGGTCGCCTCTGATTCTGGTTCCCGTCGCGAACCAGCCCGATCCCTGGACGCGGGCGAGCCCGGTCCTGGTCAGATCACCATGGATGCCTTTCTAATCGCCAATTTGCCCCGTCCGGAGACGGATACGGAGTACGAGACGGATGAGGCGGCGCCGCCGTCCCAACAACACACACCGCGGGCAGACATGGCTCCACTGCCCGCACTCCTCACGCCGGAATCGGTGGCTTGCGTGAGGCCACGCGAAGAACGCTCTGCCATGCCCATGTCGCCGAGAGATAACATCGAGACGCTCTCCCAGTCCCAGAGTGAGATGTATGTATTATCCATATCATTGATCCATTCAAAAACAGCAGCAGTCAGTGCAAGTTCACAGCGCATCACTTTGTAGCCTACTTTCCTGACTAACTAACTTTCGCTAAATTATTCACTCGATCAAATGATGTGTAGACCTACAGCTCCGTGTCCGATGCAGATGATGTCATCGGCAGCACTGATGATTGTCAGAGCAGTATAATCAGAGAGTGGTGTCACCGCGGGGTCAGAAACAGCGCTGGTCACGTGGTTCATTGTCACTTTACACCTCATAGACTTCAATGCATTTTGTAAACTTCCGGTTGGCCGTTTATCACTATACGCCAATAGATGTGTGCGTAGAAGACCTGGCCCCATGAAGTGAACGGGAGTGACGCAACTCTCCATTCTAGGGCTCTGATGATTGTGAGTGGCACCCCCGGAGAGCAACACGCAACCGCAAAGACGACCCTTTCTATGCGCGTAAGTTGTGCACGTGCAGCACACATTGCGCGCGCGTGCACACACACACACACACACACACACACACACACACACACACACACACACACACACACACACACACAGTATATTCTGTATAATGTATTTATTTATTTAGATGAGTAACTAATCGCTCTGGGTCTACTAAATGCCTAAAACATTTCCCATGTCAATATGTTCAAAATAAAACAGCATAATGGCAAATATAAATGTATTTTTCTGTTCAAGTTATTCTAGTCAAGGTATTGATGTTTTGTCATTACCCATAACAGTAAAATACATATTCCCATTTTCACCATGCAGTACCCCTGCATACCCATAGTACACATACACCCACAGCAAACCTTTATGTATCTCATATAGCATTGATGCTTTTCACACACACACACACACACACACACACACACACACACACACACACACACACACACACACACACACACACACACACACACACACACACACACACACACACATGGAAACAGAACTTTTCATTCAATTTGAGGAGTAAATAATGTATTTTATTTTGGTATGCGTTTTCAGAAGCTGATCAAGGAAGTGCTTCTCTGTCAGGCACTGGGACACAGAGACCTTCAAGCAAAGGAACAGGCAAAGGTAAGATAAAAATAATGATATTTTATATATATATATATATATATATATGTGTGTGTATATATGTGTATATAAATATATATATATATATATATATATATATATGTGTGTATATATATATATATATATAATATATATATATATATATATATATATATATATATATATATATATATATATATATATATATATATGTGTGTGTGTGTGTGTGTGTGTGTGTGTGTGTGTGTGTGTGTGTGTGTGTATATAGGAGCTCCTGAGCTTCACCGAAGCCATTGTCGAAGCCTGGTGCACCCCGCGACCCACCCAACCCCTCTGGCCCGATCCTCGGAGTGTGAGGAGGTCAGCCCATGTCCCTGAGAAGATACCGCCCAGACCACGAAGGAGAAACCCTACAAGGGTCTGCTACATCTGCAGCAAAATACATAAGAAAAGGAGTGAGACCTCATTCTACTGCCCTCTGTGTCTTGTGCCTTTGCACAGGAGGCTTTGTTTCGAACGGTACCACGCAGAGATTGACTATGAGCATGCAAGCGGTGCTCGACGTCGACGATAGACAGACACATTTTGATGACATGAGTGTAGACATACTGTGTACCGATTTGTGTGATTTTAGGGCAAATTCTGTAGGAGCAGTGTCCAAAAATGTGTTTGAAAAAATCGGCCTGATGGTGGCGCTATATGGGACAGATCCATTTTGATGACATGAGTGTAGACATACTGTGTAGCGATTTGCGTGATTTTAGGGCAAAATCTGTAGGAGTAGTGTCCAAAAATGTGTTTTGAAAAATCGGCCTGAAGGTGGCGCTAAATGGGACATATCCATGTTGATGAGATGAGTGTAGACATACTGTGTACCGATTTGCGTGATTTGAGGGCAAATATTGTAGGAGCAGTGTCCAAAAATGTGTTTTGCAAGAATCGGCCTCATGGTGGCGCTAGAAGAGGGGCATGTGAGAATTGATGGTGGTGGAGGTTGTAGGTTGGCAGGCAAGGAGTGTGTGTGCGAAATTTGGCATGGATCGGGGCAACGGTTGCGGAGATACGATGTGACGTGCAAAAGTGTGACGTGTGACGGACGGACAGACAATGTGCCCATTACACTGTAAGAAAATATTGTTTTTGTTTCAAATCATAAAGTAAGCATCTGATGTAATAAATAAAGAGCTGTGAGTAAAAAAAAATTAGTTGTTTGCTTGAAAAGAGACCATTCACAAAAACTTCTTTTTCTCCAGTTGTTATTCTGAGAGGGCTTGGTTTTGGTGAAACAAGGGTTTTCAAATGGCTATAACTAAAGAAGTGTACATGATAAAAACATAATTATTTTTTCTGTGGAAACTAGAAGTTATCCTCTTTCATCTGGGCCATGGCATGACATAGTCATCATTAGACAGAATTTAAAATAAAATGGTAAACATGGTAAAAAATCAAGAAATGCTTGGCAACCTAGCTTGATAGTTCACTTTTAATGGTGGCAGTCAATGAGTTAATACAATTTTTTGTCATTTTCCATTTGTTTTAAACAAACTGAACGAAAGGTACACGGATCGTGTATACTATAATTACCAAGTATCAACATACCAAGATACTTTGGTAGTATTACCAAAGTATTGTAGTCTAACTGAATTTGATTACATTTGGTATTTGTGTAATAATGTGTACCTACCTACAGCATTTTGTCCTTGCTCAAGCTTACCCAAATGAGGGTATAGGCTTATACATGAAGCAAAGGCTATCGCCAGGGGTCATCAATATGTCCATACACAGACAAATGTATCCGTGGTTAAGACCTGGCCTTGCCTGTGGCAAATTTTATTTTCTGTTTTACATAACATTATAATGTTCTTATTTTGATCATAATACCGAATTACTGAATGTCAAGTCTCCAGGTTCTATTCCAAATATGTATGACACTGATTTACTATGGCATATTTAGGAGTCCACTACTTGTGGTTCTCAACGTTTTATTAGCAAGCACCCCCTCTGAGAGTGTACAACCTTTTCAGGCCATGACCCCCAAAATAATCATATTCTAACTGGGGACCCACCCACCCTGACGAGCACTAAGAGGAATTACATTTTGTATAACACAGTTCTATTGTGAAAATAGCATATCTACATGCTCACAACACCTCACATTCACAATTTCTGCCTTTAACATTTGACAATTTGGCCAACGTTAAATTTGTCATTTAAGAGCTATTAAAAAGTCCCCAAATTGTCACTTTAAAAGTGTGCAGGTATACGCACTATAGTACACACTTAAACTCTATGTTGGTTTGTTTACTGTTGAGAGAGAAAACAATTTGTACATTAAGCTAATCATCTGGGGACCCCCCAAAATAATTTGGGGACCCCTCTGGGCGTCCCGACCCACAGGTTGAGAACCACTGCTCTAAGCAGCAAGGCTGCAGGTTAACCCACTGGGAGGATACCTGTGGTGTAAAGTAAGTATGTTAACCAAGTACATAAGTACATTCAATTACTGTACTTAAAGGAGTAGTTCACCCCAAAATGACTTTTTTTCTATTGATAACTCATGCCATGGAGACTTGAGTTCAATAATATGTTTTTGTATTTTCGCATTCCTAAGATAAAAAAAAAATTATTATAGTAAATTTACCCCCATTGATTCCAGATGAGGAATCAATGGGGGTACATTTATTGTAATCAAATTATTTTCATAGGAATCTGACAAAAAACAAAACATAATCAATTGGGGGAAAAAAAATCCTTTAAGTGCAATTTTGTGGTATCTTTTACTCGTATCTCGTACTTTTACTTCTACTCCACTACATCTCAGAGGAATGGTACTCCACTACAATTATTTTAAAACTTTAGTTACAAGTTACTTTGTAGATTTTGATTGTTGTCACAAAACATACATTACCAACTTCAGCCCTATATACAGTACATTTTGGCCATGACGCGACACATTGTGAGCTTGTAGATCTGCTATTTTCACAAGGTTTTAATACATTTTATACATTTGAAAACTTGTGAAATGGGACATTCTGCATAATAAGTAATTTCTACTTTTGGTACATTAAGTACATTTTTACACCAATACTTTGGCACTTTAACTCAAGTAATTTTTGAATTCCGGACTTTTACTTGTAAAAGAGTATATCTAGAATCTAGATACGTTGTCACTTATACTTATCTAGATACGTTGTCACTTATACTTAAGTTAAAAATGTGAGTACTTTTTCCACCACTGCCCAAGATAGGGATGCTGGGTAGAAAATGGATGCCAAATGTGCCTGGGCCCACAATAGCAGTTAGAAAGTTGAAGGGGAGCGTGTGTGTGTGTGTGTGTGTGTGTGTGTGTGTGTGTGTGTAGGTACTGCATCAACTCCATTCTGTGGTGCAGATGGAGAGAAGGGGAGGCAAACAGCTCTGTGGCTGTTCTCTTCCCTATAAAACACATCCAGACATCCTGTTCTGTCTCCCTGGTCTAGTCACACTAGAGCTGTATGGTGGCCCTAAGACAAGCTAACACAGCCCACACAGCTGTGGAGCCAGATATGGCCCACAAAGTTTAACCACATTTCCCCGTGTTGAGGAAATCCCCTGGCTTTGTCCAACACGAGGAGGGTTTCGTTGAAACGGCGCGAGATTCAAGATGCAATTGTAGATTATTCCCGTTATTAATAACAATAACAATCATAATCATCAGCATCATCATCTCTTAATAAAACATTTGGTACAACAATTAACAGAACTGCCAGTTTTGGAGATCTGAAGCAAACAATAGTAAACATTTTGGTTTTTGTTTTGAATTATTTTAGAATTTGTTTTGATCCAGCACTTTTAGCTGATTGTCTGATAATTATGAATAAGACCCCTGGCTATTATTACAAATATCTCTATAATTATGAGAAAGAGTTTGGCATGATTGGCAGTGTGCTCACTGCTTACCATTCCAGCCACAATTCCTTAGCTCATGCTGCCCTCTTATGGTCAGTGTTGGTAATGGTCTTTTATAGACTAATCACTAGATATGTGGCAATCCTGCAAACAGGCAAAACATGTATCATATCATACATATTTAAACTGAATATCTATTATTCACAACAGTCTCTGTGGTAAAAGCACACACACACACACACACACACACACACACACACACACACACACACACACACACACCAACTTCAACCACTTAGTCTTAAATCATACAGTATATATTGTTAACCGGGGTTTGTACTTGGCCAGCTCCTTTTCCACTTTTTTTTACAAAAAATCTGCTGAAAATACCCATTCTACAAGCTTGTAGATCTACTTTTTTCACCAAATGTTTACCTATTTTTGCAGAATGTGTACGTATTATGGGTCATGTGGTTAAAACAGTCAGTATATTGGTTCAACCCTACTGATCTGTCATTTATTGGAGCATTTGGCAGGGATCTGAGCTGTGGTTATAACTGCAGGAGGTAGAATGAGGTCGACTACTAGGAAGTCAGACAGATACACATCCTGCATTTCATTAAGCTTTGAAACCACAGAGAGAAGTCTAAAAGCTTAACCATGTAAATCCTCTAGAGGGTTAGTACATATACATATACGTACATATATGCTCTCAACGCACCATGTGCATCCAAAACTAATATTGATTTGGAGGACTTTAATACATTTATGTTTCTCGAATTAGAAATATAGGGAGATTGTGCAAAATATCCTACAATTACTTGATTGCTTCCCCTCTTTTCTTTTAAAACAAAGCCAAAGCTTAACAAATAAATGCTGGTGTCACTGAGCTAAAGGAAATAAGATATCACAGAGTAATGTAATGATTATATTAAATATTCAAACAGTCTGTATCTGTGGAGGGCATCAAAGGCCCATATCATTGTTTATGAATAGCTTAAAAGCCACAGTCTGCCTCTGGAAGAAAATATGGCAGGAAATGATTACCGTCTTTGAAAAACCGTAACCATTCCTGCATGGCAAGCATACAAAGCAAATTAGGGGAATTCAAGCACAAAATGGGTGCCAAGGTAAAATAGTTGAGCCAATTTGGTCCCAATCATCGTTACATCTGGATGCAGTGTATTACACTGAATGTTGTGTACGGTAATTCATAACACTCAAGATGTATCTTCCAGTTTGCACTTTGAAAATGTTAACCAGCTATATTCTTGGTCATACAAAGTATAGCTATACTATAGCAGTGGTTCTCAGCCTTTTCAGACCGGGGCCCCCCAAAAATTATCATATTCGAACTGGGGACCCCCCACCCTGACAAGCACTTGCATTGTAGAGTTGAGGCATTCAATTTAGTTTGACTCGGTTCCACAGATAGCTATTGTGAAAATAGCAGATCTACAAGCTATATCTTTCTTGTATTATTGACAAGTTATAATAGCATCTTTTGTTGATTGCCTTTGATGCAATAATGGTCTTTTTCTTTTCTTTTGGAGGTATTAAAAAGGCCCTTAAATTGTCACTTCACTGTCATATGGGGACCCCACAGATTGAGAAAGACTATATATAGCACCGTGTTGCTCCGCGACACGTGAGCTTGTAGATCTGTTATTTCCTGTTGAAAGTGGTTAAAATGGCACAATGGACTCTGTTGAGGAGCCTACGTACTGAGACCAGCTGCTTCAAATCGTCTTCAAAAAGAAGTGGGGGCTTCGCAGACAGCGCATGGTGATCCTGAGCAGACTTCCGGACACACCAATCTCCACCTGTAACTCTTCCAAGTCGAGACCAGAGACGAGGGCGTGGCAGCGCGACCCTGAGTTGGACATGTGAGGGCGATGCACGAAAAAATAAGGTGGAAACATGGAGGGCAGCAATTGGAGCAGTGAGAAGGCAGAGAAGTCACATCCAGCTGCAATCTGAACCTCTCCCTCTGCTATGTAGCTCCGAGATGAGGTTCCACATGCTGTGCCATGTTTTCCCAATGCAACCTTAAGGATTATTGAATGCTTTAACCAGTGAAAAACAGCAGATATACAAGCTCACAGCGCGGCACCGAGTGCCGTGCTGCGAGCTTGTAGATCTGCTATTTTTGAAAAAGTCGTGAAAATGTGTGCAAATCTTTGAATATATGTATTTTCAAAGCGAACGTTTTTAACTCAAATATTGCTTCTGGGTGGTCCCTGGAACTAAATATTTTGAGATGGGGGTCCGTGGCCAAATCCATATCATTTTGGGGGTCCTTGACATGAAATAGTTTGAGAACCACTGACATAGTAGTCTCTCAAGAACAGACTAACTGAGCCCAGTTCAAGTGAAAAGGACCTTTTCTTTGACGATGGCTGGCCAGATTGCCGACATAGAAACAGAGGTTTTTCAAAAAACCTTAGAAGGATTCAAAAGACACTTATAGAATCGTGTCAAAATGCTAATTCTCACGATAAAAAAAAATAGCAGATCTACAAGCTCGCAGTGCTGCACTCGGTGCCGCGCTGTGAGCTTGTATATCTGCTATTTTTCAATAGTTAAAGCATAAAATAATGATACACAATAATGTGTACCCGTTCTAAATGGGTTAACGTGAGCAGTACAGCGCATGTGGACGGGGGTTGACTGGCCACAGGCTGACTAAAAAAGCGATTTAAAGGCTTGTTTCAACCCGTATGTAAAATGTTTTTCAGCGCTAAAATATAAAACATCTGAGAGCAGGGGGGCCTGCCTTTACGTTTTGGATACAATGTGCGGAAAAAGGTAAGAATCAAGCATATTGGCCAATGTTCCCCCGGTGTCATCAGCTGCCAGCACCCGAGAATGTGGAACCTCATCTCGAAGCTAAATAGCGAAGGGAGAGGTTCCAAAATGGTCTATGATGAAGTTTGTTAAATAGGTACGATAAGCCACTGCACCAAAATGCAACAAGATGTACTCTTTTGGCAATAGCTCGATCGAGGCTTCAAATTACACCATAAGTCTGATTATAATGTTTTATGTCTTTTGATCATCCAACATTACTTTCGGGGTACAGTATACAGTATATACAGTGAATAAGGGACAACATGAGGTTTTGTACCAATAACCTCTGTGTATACATTCAATTGTTCAACAAACCATAGACATTCAGTATGAAGCTTAAGGTATAAAATTACATATATATATATTCTAATGAAGGCTTATTGTTCCATCTTCTTTTGGGTACACAGTATGCAGTCCATAAAGTTAAATATATTTAACATTCAATGCAACATCATACTTTTTCTTATATACCTGGCTGTTGTTATGAAAGGTTGCTGTTATTCAGGAAACAGTAGGAGTAAAGTCCCATGGATAAGCTGTTGTACATGAACGAGATATAAACATTACCTGCATGAATACAGACAAAAAGGTAGCATCATGAATGGTACTGTAACTTGACAAGAGACATTCCCTTCTGTTGGCATATTTCGGATGCAGTTAAAATACCTGGTGGACTGGTATATTTAGCCCATTGACAATAAACCCATGGCATACTTGCCATTCTTTTCAAAGCATAATGTAGTTCATTTGATTTCCGAGGAAGCCAATGGATTCTATTCATCTCAATATGGTATCAAAAGTGAACCTGCCTGATGGGGTTGGCGATAGGGCCTTTCTGTGTGGAGTTTGCATGTTCTCCCCGTGTCTCCTAGGGTAGATACCCTCACAAAAACATGCAGTAATCCTGGTCTCTATAATGCCTCCCCCTGGCCAGCCGGGGTGCCTGATGGAGGGGAAAGGAAATGGTTGGAATAACGTGTTCCTTCCACGTGCTACGTCCAAACTGGGGAAATCCCCACTGTCAGGTGAAAAGAAGCAACTTGGACTACTCATGCATAGAAAGAAGCATGAGGTCAGTCCGTTGTCTCCCCAGGCACGGCAGAGTGAGAGCAGAGCCCAGGATTACATAGGCAATTGGCACTGGGTGAAAAGGGGTTACAAAATCGTGGGATAAACATTATATATATAAAAGAAAGGGAAAATGAACCTGCCCAGAAACCTGCTTATACACTCAATTGACTGTACTGTAGTTCCCCTCCCTGTAACATTTTCAGCACCTCTGCACAGGAAAAACAGGAGATCTACAGGCTCATAACACTTCAAAATGACTGGAAAATGTAAATTGGTTTGAGAATTTGTGTAACTGAAAATAGGCCATGGTGAAAGGATTGCTTTAGAAACCAAATTCAAACCACCGTGACTTCTTAACGGCCCTCCGGGGAAGCAGATTGCTTCAAGCTTAGTTTAAAACACAAGATGGGGTCTAAAAACGGTGTGGCTTTCCTGTGAATCACTGATGTCATATTGATGACGTTAGGCGACGGGACGGTAAATCTGAGATTATGAATTTAAAAAAAAAGTGAAACATATTCACACAAAAAGGAAATAAATTCACAATATGTGAAAAATATTCAGGGATTGACTTCCTTGGCCTACTGGCAGCACGCACAAGAAACTTTGACAAATACACAAACACAAAGACATTCTACACCATAAAAACCCTGGTAATTATTCCAAAATCTAACAAACTGCAGTTTGCTTTGGGAAAATGATCGGCAGTAACGTCAAAGCATACTGTTTAGTTGTGGTCGACAAGCCACACATGGTGCCGCGGGTAAGTCACACCAGAGTTTCCAGGGTATCTGCATTATCTCTTGATCTCAGTTGCCATATGTGCCATCTCTCACTCTGGCACTGATCAGTGTCAAGGCCATTCCTTTCTCCTGCTCCAGACACAGGGTCCACAGTGTAGGGAGCTGCGGGACTGCTCCTCTGAGGAGGTGGCCGCCCGGGGGCTTGTGGGGGCACACCTCCGGGCTGTTGGTGCGCGACAAGGGACGGGGTAGAGTTAGACATACGTCTCTCCCCGAGAGGCTCGGCGTGCTGAGGGTCCGTCCCGCCCTTGAGGGAGGCGCTGCCCGGGTGTCTCTCCCTCCCCGCTATGTCCTCCGAGCTGAAGGCTCCCCACAGGCTGTGCAGCCGCTGGAGCAGCGAGGAATCCGCCTTGCGCTGCCCTCCTCGCCGTTCCTGAGGGCTGCTGCTGCTGCGCGTCACCGGGGGGTGGGTCCGGCGCTCTGGCTCCACCGACGGCGACGTCCGGGTTCGCCGGAGAGACAGCTTGCCGTGAATTGGGTGACTGTTGTTGTTGTTGTTGAGCCCCTCTGACCGTCCATAGCACTGACTTTCCGACACATTGCCGTGGGAACCTGAGCGAGACCATTGGTTTTACTGTTCTACACACTGTATCTCTACATCACCATCTACAACAACATGAAAGGAGGGTTCTATTACCGGTGAAGCTGTGGTGGTCCACAAAGTCTTGGCTGACACGCCAGGACCCCCAGACACTGTCATTCAGGTCCTCTAACAGAGACAAGAGGGAAGAGGAGACGGAACAAGTGGTGCGTCAAAAACATATTTAGCAATATACATGTTTCAATACATTGTATCTTCTGTTTAAAGCAGGGGTCTTCAACAGGGGGTCCGGGACCCCTAGGGGGTCATTAGAGCTACTACTGGGTGGCCGCCAAATCCTTGTGTAATAGGATAATTATTTTAAATTAACAACTTGAACCCTCACATCCCTATTCCGAGGAGAACTTTAGCCAAAAATAGCAGATCTAAGCGAGGCGTTGAGAGCTTGTAGATCGGCTATTTTCAGCAAATAGGTTTGGCATAGAGGTAAAAAAAGAGCAGACCAAGTACATAGTACTAGGTCAAGTTTACAAAATATCGACGATTTAAGTGGTTAAATGTCTGAAAATACACATTAACATGAATCCAACATAGACTGATGATAGTGCTGTCAAACAAGTCTATGAATCTATCTATGAAATCGCTGAAAATCTGCATCACGCATTTATACCGTACAATATGTAGAGGGGTCCCTGCTTCATCTCTCTCTCAGCTAAGGGGTCCTTGGCCTGAAAACGTTGAAGACCCCTGGTTTAAAGGGATAGTTCACCCCCCAAAAATTATATCAATTACACACCCCATGGAGCCTAGAATGAATGGAGAGTTTTTTTTAAATGTTCTAGTTTTTGTCTCATTCCCGGGCTAATAATTTGATGACGAGCAGAGACTCCGATAGGAGACTAAATGGAGACTATTTTAGTTTTTTGGGGGTGAACTACCCCTTTAATGCAAAACCTGAGCTTACCCTTACCAATGGACGGTGAAGGGCACGTGTCTCCAGGTGTGTCTTTGGCGTGGCCGCTGTGTTTGTACTGCGCACGCAGTTTGAAGAGCCTGTCTGAGCTACTGTCAGGGCTACTGTCTCCTTGACTCTTGTACAGCAGGCGGTCTGACAGGACAGGAGAGTTGTTGTCATAGGGAGATACCTCTCCGCTCGAGACTTTGTTGGAGTCACTCGATAAGCGTCTGTCACTGAGAGAAAAGGACTCTTCTGTTTTCAGAGAGCCAGGGCTTCTGTAAAAGACAGACACACACGAAGGGTTTGCCACTCACTGTCACCTTCGATGATTGCGTATGCAGTGGTGTAAAATAACTAATACACAAGTACTGTTGGAAATACTAGTAGTACAATTACTAGTACAATTATGAGGTATTTGTACTTTACTTGAGTATTTACAATTTCCAATACTTTTACTTCTACTCCACTACATCTCGGTGACAAATATTGTACTTTTACTCCACTACAATTATTTGAAAATGTTAGTTAACAACTTACTTTCTAGATACGAAATATGATGAATTATAATATTGTAAAACATACACAAACCACTTTAGCCCTATTTTATACCTAGGCTGTTTGAAAATAGACGATCTACAAGCTCACAAACGCATCGCATCGTAGATCTGCTATTTTCAAACATTTTGTACTTTTACTTTTGGTACTTTAATTACATTTTGATGTCAAAACTTTTGTACGTTTACTCAAGTACATTTTGAATTCTGTACTTTTAAATACATAACATAATATTTCTATATTGCAGTATTGATATTTTTACTGAAGTAAGACATGTTAGTACTTGTTCCACCTCTGGGTGTACAGCATGTACAGCCAGACTAGCACAGCCAGACAATCCACCCATGTTAAAACAAGGTGGGGATATATACTGCAGTTAGATAGCTGCATTAGTATATAGTCTGGCCAAGCCAGGCTAGTATGTACTCCTATGGTTAGGGGGTTTGGAGCTGGTATTCTGTCTTACAAAAGCCTACCACAAGGGGGCAGTCACAAGGTATAAATAACATAACCACTGACTTCTTTTAGACCAGTGGTTCTCAAAGTGGGGGGCTCAAGGGGGTTGCCAGCAAAATGTGCTAATATAGCATGAGAATAACTTTAAGCACTTTAACCTTATTAACACTGGCTATTTGAAAATAGCAGCTCTATAAGCTCACAACAGGTCAAAATGCAAGGAGTTGTGATCTTGTAGATCTACTTTTTTGTATTATTATCATCTTGAAATATAGAATTTCCTATTTGAAACATTTTAACACAAATCTCGTGTGGGTGCTATCTAAGAAAACACAAAATTAAACTTATAGAGGTGGCACTTCCGAGTCTGTTCATTGCAAGATGGTTCTCAGAAATGAACAGTCCTCTTGACAAGATTACTTATCTTCTGAGAAATGGGTTTGACCCTTTTTTTGAAGCTTTGGCAACCTTATTTAGATTATATGGAAACACTGTCCCTACCTGTATACGAAAGGTTGTTACCTCCACTGATACGGTTAGGGACATAATGTTTTTCTACAGCCATCTCAGTCTAGAATCTGTTATTTCTTCAAACTACTTAACGTTTATAGTACAGCAGGGTTCCCCAATAGGCGGCCCGCGGGCCATTTGCGGCCCCGCGGGGGGCTACTGTCTGGCCCCCACCAACCCCAGTAATAATGGTGGTATAAGAGCAGCAACAACACTAGTATATCGTTGTTGTCGGGTGGAAACCTCGTATCTCCAAATTTGTATGTTCTTTCGCAAAGTAAAGCCCTGCTTCATCATACAAGGCCGTCGCACAAAAGTAGTGAAAACAGCAGATCTACAAGCACACAACGCCTCGCATGTGTGCTTGTAGATCGGCTGTTTTCAAGTTTAAATAATTTTTAAAATGATAAATGCAAAACAAACTGTTTTGGACATACAAGATTTTCACCCGACAACGACGATATCTGAACTGTCGCTGGAGTAGCGGGAACGCCACCGTCGCCCCCTGCAATGTTGTGGCCCTCGGCTTGGTACCCTAGACATAATTCGGCCCTTGGGGAAAACTAATTGGGGAACCCTGTACGGCCTGTAGTACAGTATACCTGTCTCTTCTTGTTGTTCCTTTTCTTTTCTATTTTGTACCACAGACGGACAGACAGACAGACAGACAGACAGACAGACAGACAGACAGACAGACAGAGCAAAACTCACGAGTACTGAGAGTCTTTCCTCCTCAGTAAGTAATCCACCACGTCAGGATCAGTCCCCAGCAAACTCATCAGAACCTCATTCTGCAGGTCAGCGGGCACCTGGGGAGGCCAAGAAGAGAAACACGTCCTTTCTACTGAACCTCGTAACAAGGACAGGCAGCGGGGAAGTTTGATTCTGTGCCTTAACCCATTTAAGGCGGGTACACATTATAGTGTATCATTAATTTATGCTTTAACTATTAAAAAATAGCCACGGACCCCCATCTCAAAATATTTAGTTCCAGGGACCCCCCAGAAGCAAAATCTGAGGTACAAACGTTCGCATTAAAAATACATATATTCAAAGATTTGCACACATGTTCACGACTTAAAAAAAAAATAGCAGATCTACAAGCTTGCAGCGCGGCACTCGGTGCCGCGCTGTGAGCTTGTAGATCTAATGTCTTGTACACCTAATGTCTTGTACACAGTGGTGCAGTATCAAGTACCAATACTGCAATGTAGATCTGTTACAAGTAAAAGTCTGGAATTGAAACCTTTACTAGAGTAGAAGTACAAAAGCATTGGTCTGAAAATGTACCTAAAGTAACAAAAGTAGAATGTACTCATTGTGCAGAATGTCCCATTCCAGGCCAAACATTTTCAAATGTATAAAAATCCATTGAAAATAGCAGATCTCCAAGCTTGTGAGCTTGCAGATCTTCTATTTTCAAATGGCTGAAATGTATGTTAGGGTTTGTCAAAGGGTCAAAATTCTAATTTTCACGATTTTTCTAAAATAGCAGATCTACAAGCTCGCAGCGCGGCACTCGGTGCCGCGCTGTGAGCTTGTATATCTGCTATTTTTCAATGGTTAAAGCATAAAATAATTACCCACAATACTGTGTACTGTGCATGTTTTGTAATAATAATCTAAATCTATTAAGTAAGTAGTAATTAAAGTTTTCAAATAATTGTAGTGGAATAAAAGTACAATATTGAAGAGGAGTAGAAGTATACTCCAATACTCCAGAAAAGTAAAAATAGCTCAAGAATTGTACTTATATGTACAGTACTTGAGTAAATGTACTTAGTTACTTTACACCACTGCTCAGTGCTCATACAAGTACAGTACCTCCGTATTGCAACAGAGGCAAAAGGGTAAATTATTGCTCTGTGCCAATGCTGAGTGTCACGAAGCACATCATGATCTCTGTAAGTCATTTTTGGCAACAACAATTTCTACCTCAGCAACTGCTCTGGATTTTCTGGCGAAGAACAGAAAACACGTTTAGGGTAGTGGTTCTCAACCTTTTCAGGCCGCGACCCCCAAAATAATCATATTTTAACTGGGGACCCCCACCCTGACGAGCACTAAGAGTTGAGGCATTACATTTTTTATAACACGGTTCTATTGTGAAAATAGCAGGTCTACATGCTCACAACGCTGTTTTTACTCTTATCTATTTTTTCCTACTTCTCTGTAACTTTGTAAATAACTGTATACTGCTGTGCTACAACTGGACAACTAAATTTCCCCCTTGGGATAATAAAGGTATCTATCTATCTATCTATCTATCTATCTATCTATCTATCTAACGCCTCGCAACGCAATTTTTGCCTCTAATATTTGACAATTGTTTGCCAGTTCTCAATTTGTCATTTTAGAGGTATTAAATTGTCACTTTTGAAATATGCAGATACCTTCTATACAATTAAAACTGTATGTTGGTTTGTTTACTGTTGAGTGAGAAAACAATGTTGCAATGCACATTAAATTAATCATCTTGGGACCCCCCAAAATAATTTGGGGACCCCCAGGTTGAGAACCACTGGTTTAGGGCACGGTCACCTATGAGGGCGCATTCTGCCAATGCATTTCAATGGTAATGGAGTGTTTTTTTGGAAGAAATCCGAAAATGGCAGCAAACTGCTCCATTCTCATTGAAATGCATTAGCAGAATCCACACTCATGGGTAGAATAAGAGTGCAGTGTGACTGTGCCCATAGAGCCCTAGCTAGGGTCATAGACAGAAATGTCTCAGACAGAAAAGAAAGTGACTCACTATTCATCTGCCATTGGCCTGGAAGGCAGCGAGGCACATTCACTGAGCTCAACCTCGCACGGCTCAGCAGTGAAAAACAAATTGTGGGGATTTATTAGCTTTACTGTAATGGAGCTTTGCATTACGGGAGACTATCTGAATGAGCTTAGTCCTTCTCGAAACGTATAAAGCCAATGTTGACATTTCATTAGGTGGCTCCACTCCATTAAGCTCGAGAATTCCCCATAAACGCTTTGTGAGGATTTTACGCGGGGAGAGGAGCAATGGCTATGGAATGCCCGTGTTCTTCTGTGATGTTAATTCAGACGCAATTCGTTTGGCACACCACAGCGCTCATTAAAGATAGCTTACCATAAAGAGTGTCTCGTGGGTGGATATCATCCTTTGGACGACGCTGATAATGGCTGTGCTCTCCTCCGCGCGGGCAAAACTCTGGACCACAAACTCTTTGTCTGAGTTCTTTTGCTTGCGTAAAAGGTTGGGCCCAAAGATGGTGGCCAGGTTGAGAGACGTCATCTTGTTTCCGGAGTTCTAAACACGACAGGGGGAAGAATTTGAAGATGTTTGCTATGCCCATGTTCACACAAACGTTCACAAACGGAGGCACAAACATTTTTCCTGGATGTTTTGATATGGAAGAACGATGGCATGAAAATGCCACACTATGCAGTTTGTGTGTTGTGATAGAATGTCATAAAGGCACCCCAGGTCTTATAAAATGTCTACTCTGAACCGGCAATCGAGAACCTCAGCATAGATATGTGAGCCCTGAGAACTACCGGTACTTTGAACTGTATTAAACAATGTCGGGCACAGAGAGAAGATTTATGTATAGAGGAAAGAATTGAGTCCCATTTTTCTTCCGACATTGCAAGCCCCAAATCCCGTTCCCAGTCAGACTTTAGTTTATCCAAGGGTGCGGATTTCAAATTGGAAATGATGTTGTAAAGTATTGATATAGCCCCCTTGGTCGGTAGCATGTGTTTTGTATTGTTTGTCACCAAATACTTTTTCTATCAATTACTCACGCCACAAAGCATTACATTCATGGATATTTGTTTTGTTTTCGTCACAAGCCAATCATTTAATGATAATAATAAAGACTCGTGGGAGACACAAAGAGTCTCCTTTTTGTCTCCTACCGAATCCATGCGGGTCTTTATTATTATCATCATCAAATAATTGGCTTAGGAATGCGACAAAAACATTGTTAGGAAATCAAATAAGTAATTTTTTGGGTGAACTACTCCTTTAAATCAGGCTCATGCACAGCATCTAGAAACTAAGCTAACAGCCATTTAATGGTCATTATTACGCTTGAATTTAGATTAGAGTAAACATTTCTGTGGTTACCCTCAAACTAAGTTGCAGGACAATAAATAGGAAGCTTACTAAAGGTGGCTTTGGACAAAAGATAATAAAGGATGCTCTATTCGTCCTTCATTTTGAACAAATAGCATAAACACTGAAATGCTACACAAAAAAAAAACTCCACAGGTATAGAGTAATAGCGGTATTAACCAATAAACATTATATTCTTAAATGTCACATACTGAAAATATCTATCTCATCTACAAGCCCACATAAATCTGCCAGATCTACTTTGGTAAGAGTCTGTGAGCGATCAAAGAGTCATTGACACTAGGGCTGCAACGATATCTTCTTAGCGAATATTCTATTGATTACTTTATCAATGCATCTAATAATGGGGAAGTGCGTTTAGTTGGATAATTTCAAAAGATGAATATCAACTAATCAACACTAACAAATTCAAATTGATCCAATTAACCGCTTTTATGCTTCGTGTTACAGCGGTGTGTTTTTGAAAAACGCTTGCACACCTCTTGCCCGTCGTCGTCAAAGCTGTCCTCGGCGTGCGCGGCCACGGTGGACAGGAAGTGCATGAGACGCTGCAGCGTGTCGCTGTTGCACGGGGGAAGCAGGTACATCAGCAGCTGGAGCGCCGTCTCCTGATCGGTCCAATCTAACACTGCAGAGGAGGAAGACAATCGATACCGAGCCAATGTCAGTTCATATTATGTGTGTGTTTCTTTGTTTGTTCGTTTGTGTTTGAGAGTGTGTGCAATGTAAAGAAACATTTTTAAACAAATTAAAAAACATATATATTAAACTGCAATATATATATATGTCACGGTTTGTTAGAGAAACAGAACGGTCGAGAAACGGAGCACTCGTCGTGCAGCACGGGGCGGAACGGAGCCGCTCGATTGTCCACGACATTGCAAGCGGCGCGCAGGCCAGCGGACCTTGGTCCTGCTCTTCGCCCCCGAGCACCGCAGGTGCGAGTGGCCGCGAAGAGCGGGCCAGGGCCGCGCGGCCGGCGGAGCGCCGCGCGAGTTACGAAGCCGTGGTGAATGCAATCGTTATATTTATGCCCAGGCCGTAAGGCCTGGGCAAGCCCACGATAAACGCCCTGTCCAAGTGACTACAATGGAGCTAATGGCTAAGCTAGGCTAGGCTAGTAAATAAAGTCGCAAATAGAGTCGCAAACGAGTGACGTCAGGCCTTCACTAGTGAATGGCTGTCGTCGCCACCTGGTGGTGATTGGTGTGTGGTGAACGACAAAACAAGCGCTCTTACATAGAACGTCCTGAGTTACCCAAACATCCGGTAACATATATATATATACATATATATATATATATTTTTTTTTAAAATTTTTTTTTTTTACTTTAAATCATATCAGCGCAAAATCGATAAGAGAAGATATAGTTGGTTATCATTTTTAATTTGGAGGAAGTCACAGAAAACGAGGTGACAAACATTGTCAGATCACTGAAAGCATCCAAAGCTAAAGATGCACATGGGCTTGACACAAACTTTCTTAAAACAAATATTGACTCTCTGGTGGCACCAATCACACATCTGGTAAATCTGTCCATAAGAAAATGCACTGTCCCAACTCAGTGGAAAGTTGCTGTTATAACACCTATATTCAAATCTGGCTCAAAAACGGACATATCAAACTATAGACCCATAAGCATCTTACCTGTTATATCAAAAGTGGCTGAAAAGTGGATTGTAAAGTCTATTGTTAAACATCTAGACAAAGGCTACACCCCTCTGCATCCTATGCAGTTTGGGTTTCGAGCCTTCCACTCCACTGAGTCAGCAAATTGCTTATTCATTGAAAAGTTAAAGTGTGCTTTGAACAAGGCCCCATGCGCAATGGCAGTATTTTTGGATTTCAAGAAAGCATTTGACTCTGTCAGCCATCAGGTCCTCTTGTCCAAACTAACACATTTCAACTTGTCCCCAGAGGCCATCAAATGGTTTACATCATACCTATCAAATAGAGAACAGTGTGTAAGTATAAATGGCATCAAGTCTCCTTATCACACTTGCTCGGTTGGTGTCCCCCCAGGGATCAATAGTAGGACCAATTCTGTTTTCTCTGTTTATAAACGATCTACCTGATGTATGTAAAGATGTACATATTCAGATGTACGCAGATGATGCTGTTATACTGACTCATGGAAAGAGCTATGCAGAGGTGTCAACGGTTTTAACTTCTGTTCTGACCAGCGTTCAGGACTGGCTTACAGACTCATGCCTGCTCCTGAATGCAAAAAAGACGGTCTGCATGGCTTTTTCCAAAAGACCAGTTGTGATGGAATCATCAAATGTGTTTCTGGGTGGAGAGGAACTTGAACTTGTGTCAGAGTTCAAGTACCTCGGGGTCATGTTAGACTCAACCCTAACCTTTAAAAAACATGTAAAAAAGGTTACAAACACAATCAAGTTCAACCTTCAGAACTTTAAACAAATCAGACCTTTTTTGGCAGTTAGTGCTGCTAAATCGTATCTCCAATGCATGATCCTATCACACATTGAGTACTGTTTCACAAACTGGTCTTGCACAGGTATAACGACTCTCAAACCCATTGAACAGCTATATAAGAGTGCGCTTAAGGTATTCGATAGGAAACCCCACTCATATCACCATTGTAATATTCTTCAGAGGTACCGTTTTTTGAGTTTCGCTAATTTTAAGGTATTTAAACAGGTCAGTATCATATATAAGACCCTAAATGGTCTATGCCCACCTCCCCTAAAGGAATTCATAAAAAGGAAGCCTGATAGAGGACTCAATACTAGAGCAATCACTAGAGGGGATTGCGAAGTACCGTACCGGGTAACCGCTTTTGGAAAAAACACCCTTTCAGTGCAGGGATGTTCAATCTGGAATGACCTACCTCTAACAATAAGAGACTGTTTGTCATTTCCATCCTTCAAGTTCAATCTAAAAAAATGGTTAGTTGACAATCAAACCTGTGACCATGTATAGTTCTAAGAGTACAGCTCATGCCATGTACGTATATTTTTAACTATCCTTTTTTAATGTAGGGTACTGTTAGTAATATGTGTTGTTTTGTTTTTGTTTTTTTCTTGGTTCAGGAAAAATAGTATTTGTATGTATGTTCTTAGGCGCCCTCTCCTAATGTAGGGTTACTGTTTGTTGGTATGTATTGTTTTGTCTTCATGTGGGGACTACGGATGAAATTTAGCATTCTTGCTAATTCCGGCTTATTTACATTGCATTCATGTAGTGTTCATTAATATGCATTGTCCCGTCTAAATAAACAAATAAAGTAAAGTAAAGTAAAGTTAAAATTATCGCAATATTTTATTTGGTCTTATTACACGGCTTGGTTGAATGCTTGATTCTGATTGGTCAATCACTGAATTCAGCGGTGTGTTATTTCTGCATAATGACCGGTGTCTAATCAAAGACTCAGAGCACCTGGCTGCACTGCTTGATTTTGTGCCGTATTCAACATGACAGCCATGTTTTGGAAAACATTTGAAATAAGAAATTGACAATGCACTAACCAAAAATGGATTCTGGTTGATCAACACTTCCTTGTTTTCCGAGGCGAACATTTCCACCCAGCACAACGCTTATGGAATTACCATAACGTAAGCAAGGAAATACATTGTTTTATTGTTACTTATTTCTCAACAACGTCCGGCGCGCGCCGTAAATTATTTCTTGCGTATCACCCAGCCTTGTGTGTGTGTGTGTGTGTGTGTGTGTGTGTGTGTGTGTGTGTGTGTGTGTGTGTGTGTGTGTGTGTGTGTGTGTGTGTGTGTGTGAATGTGTGCGTGCGAGTGTGTCTGCACGAGCTGCTCACACATGGTGTTGATGAAGGGTGTATACAGCTCTCTAGTCAGCAGTGGCTCTGGCATGTCCCTGAGGAACTCTTTGAGTAGCGCGGCCACATCGTGGACACTGTGCTCCTCGTCCAGATGGACATCCAATCCCTGGTCAAACTCGTCACGAAGCTGTGATGAACACAATCACAAAATGGTTAAATACACAACTGGTATGATCCCTTTAAATACTGTATACAGTTTACCTACTGAATGCAACACAGGGGAGGACAACCTTACAATAAGCAATGCATTTAAAGTGAATAACATGACAAATCTGTAATGCAAAAGAACATTTTTAAATGCTGATGACAGCATTTGATCCTGTTACATATAGGGTAAACACATACATAATAATGTTGTATTGTCTCATCTTGTTAACTGTGGTTGAAAAGTAGTAGTAGCCTAGTACAGTGCTTCTCAAAGTGGGTACTGTGGCACCCTTGGGTGCCGTGACCCACGTCCAGGGGTTCCACCGAATACCTTGTTAATATTTGTAATTTATCAATATCACTTCAGTTTAACCGATCTACTGTACAAGCTCACAACGCGTCACGTTTAGACGCCTTGTGAGCTTATAAATCTGGTATTTTTGGTGAATGTTCTCCAAGAATAGGGATGCTGGGTTCAAGCGGTTAAATGTCAATTTTGAAGTTATTTTCTATCTGTCGTAATTGAAACTATTTTCTCTCGTCTTCCTCATCATGACACATACTTTCGTAATTGAAACTATTTTCTCTCGTCTTCCTCATCATGACACATACTGTCGTAATTGAAACTATTTTCTCTCGTCTTCCTCATCATGACACATACTGTCGTAATTGAAACTATTTTCTCTTGTCTTCCTCATGACACATACTGTATCTTGGGGGAAAGATTTACAGTACATATGTACGTACCTTAACATGACATAAATGTAAGGTTCTATAAAGTAACAATGTAATTCAGCTGTGCCTGTGGATTAAAAAGCTATTAACAGAGGTGACCTGAGACAAAAAGGTTTGAGAACCACTGCTCTAGTGCTATACAGGTAATGCACCTGGATCATTGATATGATGCCATGGTCATTGATTCCTGTTAATTCATGCTGCTCCGCTTCCACTGATCATTCATTGGGGTTCACTTTCAAGTCAGCAAACCCTGGGCAGACAGCAGATTCAAATTGCAACGCGATCAACCAAAAAGCCCCTCGCTATCGACCAACTGATCTTAACGCCTGGTTGCCCATCACTGGAGTGGCCAACCAGAAAATTAATCAGTTCATTCAGAAAAGTAATCAGAAAAGTCAACCAAAGAACATGTTTTCTATTCAGGATCTCCTCGTGGTCAGTAGGAACACACTGAGGAAACTAGCTGGAGCACTCATCCAATGGCATTTCAACTATGCATGCACCTTGTGGTACTTTAGCATCTCAAAGGCAGTGTAAAGTAACAAAGTACATTTACTTAAGTACGGTACTTAAGCACAATGTTGAGGTATTTGTAAGTTACTTGGGTATTTCCAATATTTTTACTTCTACTCCACTACATCTCAGAGGCAGATATTGTACTTTTACTCCACTACATTTATTTGAAAACTTTAGTTAATAGTTACTTTGAAGATTTTAATTATTATAAGAAAACATACTTCAGCCCTATATACATGTCGGCCATTTGAAAATAGCAGACCTACAAGCTCACAATGCGTCGCAGTGCGACACATTGAGAGCTTGTAGATCTGCTATTTTCAATCGATCTTTATATTTGAAATGGGATATTATGCATAATGAGTACTTTTACTTTTGGTACTTTAAGTACATTTTGATGCCAATACTTTTGTACTTTTACTCAAGCACACTTTGAATTACGGTCTTTTACTTGTAACTGAGTAATTCTACATTGCACTACTGATACTTTTACTTAAGTAAAACATGCGAGTCCTTTTTCCACCACTGCTCAAAGGCATTCAAAACTAAACTGCAGACCTCTCAAAACAAACTGGTCAGGTTACTACTAGGCCTTGCACCCAGAACTCACCACTAACCCCTGCTCATTATTCTAGGGTGGGGTAGCTCAGGGTAGAGCGGACAGAGTAAAGCAACTCGCAATGGGCCTGGTCTTCATGATACGCGAGTAAACAGAGATACCCATGTACCTGTCCCACTACTTCAATGGCCTAAAAGACACTCACACACAGGCACAACACCTGAAGGAGCCCCATTGATTTCACTGAACCCAGTTTCGGCACAAAAATGGGGTCAAATTTGTTCTACTGCTATGCCCCTAGAATGTGGAATGCCCTGCCAACATTCATAAAAAGGCGTGACTCCTTACCCTGCTTCAAAACCACTCTAAAAGAGCACCTACAGGTGGCTGCAAATTTTAACTGGCCCCAGTAAAAAGTCTAAGCGTATCACCGGAAATGACCTCCCTCAACTGTTTGCTGTGTATATTATCTTTCTTTTTGTATTACTACTTGAATTTATGATGTTTTTGCATATTACTGCATATTATTGTCAGTCTTTAAATGTCTTGATGAACTGAATACACAGGACCTCCATGGAAACAAACAAGCCCAGAGGGCTTATTTGGGTTAAGCACAAAGGGTTTCCACCGTGCCTCAAGCTAAGTTTAGGCTGGTCCGGTGCATCTCAGGAACGGGACTGGAATATGCAGAAGGAAGGCAACTGGAGCAAACTCGGACTGTTAAAAAACCTTTACAGGGTGCAGGCAAATAAAGTGACAACATTTCGATGTCAATACGTCAGGTCAGGTTAGCTCAGGATTAGCACCCTCACTCTGCCTTTTTTTTTGCAGTTAAATAAGGTATTCAATACAAATCAAAAGGTAAGGGTGACCTACCTGTCGCACTCTCTTCTTAGAACTCCCAACACGGAAAATGCCAACCGTCTGCAGGCCTAAGGACAGTGTACAGTATACAGTTTACTTTCAAGATGCTTATGATGTACAACACCACACCCATTCACATTTGGCACGTCATTATAGGCAAAATTCAAGAATGTTCAGTTTTTAAGCAAAATAGCACATCTACTGGGAGCATTTTAAAAATGAGTTGGTAGATTGTCAGTTCAACACCATCGTACAACAAAGTCCTAATCAGGCTTTAAGTGTTACACTTTTAACATACAAACTACACATTTGCTATTGAATTATATGTTGTTTTGCTACAGCAGCAATGGAAGGTAGGCCAGACATCATAAACGGGTACTTCTTAGTGTTCTCACAGACTGTTAGTCACTTTCCACACTTTGATGATGCGTACCGTATTTCTCCAGGTGCTGACAGCAGTTGTCCAGCGCGCGGGGCACCTGCCTATAAATGGGGTTGAGGCTGAGCTTCTTGTCGCTGCGCTTGCTCCGGTTGCTGGGCGTCTCGACGGGCAGCGACAGCTGGAGGGCTTCCAGGAGCCGAGACTGGTTATCATCCAGGTCGGTGATGCAATCCACAGACACTCCACCCTGCCAGGGAACAGACGGGCCAAGGCGGTACAGTCACGCAGGCCTGGTAAACAGTCATGCAGGCTGATACCAGGCTGCATGTGATAACACATTGCCGCGACGGTTGTGTGTGTGTGAGACGGCTGAGTGAGCTTCCAGTAACAGGCTGAATATGGTGTGTGCCAACGTCACAAAATGATCCCAGGGAAGCCAGCAATGTTGTTTTTGACGGCAAATTTTGATTTAGTTTTAGTCATAGTCTTTTGAATAAAATGTCATTTAGTTTTAGTCATAATTTAGTCACCTGAAAAGTTTTAGTTTTAGTCTAATTTTAGTCGACTAAATAGGCCTATCATACGTTTTTAGGCGACTAAATCTTCAGTTGATTTAGTCAACTGAAATGTATTTTGGCAGGCCTTGATGGCATCGTAATGACTGCTTTTAAACTTGGTTGCGTGCTGCTGCGACGCGTTGTGAGCTTGTAGATCGGCTATTTTCAGCACACAACACCTGAGAGCAACCAAACAAAAATGACTCTTTTCTCCACTAGTCCCTCCCTAACGTTTTAGTCTAGTTTTTATTTTGTTGACGAAATTGTCAATATATTTAGTCTTAGTTTTAGTTATCACAGCTTAGTTTTTATTTCGTTTACTTTTTATTTTGTTTTTGTCAGTGAAAAAAACGCAGTCGACAAACATTTTTCGTCATAGTTTTAGTCGATGAAAACAACACTGGAAGCCAGTAGCCTCTTTCTCACCTGGATCCCTGGAGCTGCTTTTGCAGCTCAATCCAGAAAGCATCCGTGTCGCTTTCGATTTTAACCTCTTTAACCATTATTTTATAGTTCAGCTATTCAAAAATAGCAGATATACAAGCTTGTAGATCTGCTACTTTTGAATAATCATGAAAATGTGTGCAAATCTTTGAATATATTTTTTAAAGCGAACCTTTGTAACTGAAATCTTTGCTTCTGGGGGTCCCTGGCTGGCACAACATATTTTGGTCCGCGGCCAAATACATGTAGTTTTGGGGGTCCTTGACAACCACAAGGATTTAGAATTTAGGTCTAAACGAGGTAAGTCTAATTTAACCCATTAACCCAATAGCAGATATACAAGCTCACAGCGCGGCACCGAGTGCCGCGCTGCGAGCTTGTAGATCTGCTATTTTTTTTAAATCGTGAAAATTTGAATTTTTACCCGATTCTATAAGTGTCATTTGAATCCTTCTAAAGTTTTTTGAAAAACCTATGTTTCTATGTCAGCAATCTGGCTAGCCATCGTCAAAGATAAGGTCCTTTTCACATAACTGGAGCTCAGTTAGTCTGTTCTTGAGAGACTACTATTTCAGTGGTTCTCAAATCTTTTCATGTGAAGGACCCCCAAAATGATATGTATTTGGCCACGGACCCCCATCTCAAAATATTTATTTCCAGGGACCCCGCAGAAGCAAAATTTGAGTTAGAAACGTTTGCTTTAAAAATACATACAGTATGTTCAAAGATTTGCACACATTTTCACGACTTTTTCAAAAATAGCAGTCTACAATCTACAAGCTTGCAGCGCGGCACTCGGTGCCGTGCTGCGAGCTTGTATATCTGCTATTTTTCACTGGTTAAAGCATTCAATAATTCTAGGCCTAAATGGGTTAAGTCTAATTTAAAAGGCCCACAGTACGTTACCCTTCTGCGGGTCCTTGGCGCTGCCTCCGGCGTGCTGGGCAGAGGCGACCCGTTGGGGGTCTCGGAGGTGGAGCTGAGGGAGGAGTTGCTGCTGGAGAGGTCCTTGTTGGCCCTCTTGGAGGTGAGGTGGAGGAAGGACAGCATCAGGTCGCTGGGGTCCCGGTGGCCCTCCCGCTGCGGGTCGTGGCGCTGCTTGTGCGCGCGGTCATTGGATATGACCTGCGAGAGCGGTATTCCAAACGCCTGAGGCAGAGTCTCTGTGGGAGCGTGCAGGGGAGACAAGAGTTCACATCACCACATCTACTGGCCGCGTTCACGCTGTGAATGTGGTCGATGCCAACTTAGATTAATAAAAATATGTTTTGCTGGTTGCGGGTGCTTGTGCTATTATAGGTGTTATTTACGTGTTCTCCAATGCTTGTGCTGTTGGCTTGGGAGAACCCTAATGTGCAACGAATGCAACGATATGCCCTTGGAACGTCGCCGGCGACAACTGCACAGCCGAACAAAAACAATATGCTCCGACCAGCGCAGATCCAATTTCCAGCGTTCAGGGAACACACATACTTTCTGATGTGTCTCTGTAAACACAAGGAGAAGAGGAAGGGGGCTGGCCATGCCTTGAGGACAGGACTGTGACGACTGGGCCACCTCTCAAGACTGTTTTTGTTATTCCCTTGACCGCCCCCGCTGACAGAGAAGCCCACATTCCTGCCAGCAGCATTGCATTGTTGCAAGGGGGGGGGGGGGGGGGGGGGGGGGGAGCAGCGCGGTAGCTCCAGCAGGCTAGCTAGGCCTCGTTTTCTGGAGGATACTCGACTGTATATTTTCACTCTGTAGGGTATAAACAGCAGAGTGCGTCTGCTGCAGTTGAGCGCCACACACAGTTCCGGCCAGACGGATCAAAGAGCGCCTTTTCCACTGTCAACGGGCTGACCAGGCGGAGTGTGTGAGAAAACAAGACCCAGCTGGACGGGGGACAAGGGGGGGGGGGGGATGAGGGGGGGGGGGGATGAGGGGGGGGACAAGGGTCCGGCAGGACCATGCGTATAGCTATCCCACAATCCTAAAAGCGGCTGTGTTTATCTTCACTGGGTTGGAAAGACTAACAATAATATTATCAGGGTCTGCGTGCAGGCCCGCAGTCTTATCGTTTTTTGCAGGGAAAAGAGCACAAAAGATTTCTCATCGCTGCCATTACATCATGGCGTAGACATGACGATGATGAATGTCATATTGAGACGCACTGTGGCGGGCATTACTGTACAGAAGGAGTCACACCCAGATTCCCCGTACCTTTGTCCTTGCTCTTCTCTTTGGATAACGAGTCCAGCTTTCTCCGGAGGGACTTCTTGCGCTTGTGGCAATCTGAAAAGAGGCCGAACAGCGTTAATAAAACATACACACAGCTGTAGACCAGTGGTTCTCAACCTGTGGGTCAGGACCCCCAGGGGGGTCCCCAAATTATTTTGGGGGGGTCCCCAGATGATTAACTTAATGTGCAACATTGTTTTCTCACTCAACAGTAAACAAACCAACATAAAGTTTAAGTGTCTAGAGGGTATCTGTACATTTCTAAAGTGTCAATTTATTGACTTTTTAATACCTCTAAAATGGCAAATTAAACATTGGCCAAATGGACAAATTTAGCAGATCTACATGCTCACAACGCCTCGCGTTGCGAGGCATTGTGAGCATGTAGATCTGCTATTTTCACAATAGAACCGTATTATACAAAATGTAATGCCTCAACTCTTAGTGCTCGTCAAGGTGGGGGGTCCCCAGTTAAAATATGATAATTTTTCAGATCGCGGCTGCTGTAGACAACTACACCAGGGGTCTTTCAACGTTTTTCACGCCAGGGACCACCTAGCTGAGAGAGAGATGAAGCAGAGACCCCCCACCCCCACTACATATTGTATAAAATTGCGTTGCAGATTATACTTTTTCATAGATTTCATAGACTTGTTTGACACCACGATCATCAGTTGGATTCATGTTAATGTGTATTATTAATCAATAATTAATAAACCTGACCTTTAACTCCACACCAAACTTCTTTACCGAAAACAGCCATAGGCTAAAAATTCCCCTCAGAATACGGATGCTAGGGTTCAAGTGGTTAATGTAAAGGAAAACTCTGAGGACCCCCTAGGGGTCCTGGACCCCATGTTGAAGACCCCTGAACTACACTATATTCTTGTCCTACTTTCCCAAACACAATAACATAATTCAAGAAAGCAAGGCAAAAAGTAGGCAACGCCTCCCCAATGTAATTTATGTCAAGAGATGAAGACCTGGAATGTGAATGCTAATTTATAGTCTATACAATGTTAGTACCTGAATAAAGGCATGCCCGTGCATACCTTGACCTAGATAGATATCTAGATATTCATGGTAAGTGGTTACGTTATGAAACCTACAACTGCTGTTTCAAAAGACACTGGAAGGGAAACTACACCCCACACCCCTACCCACCAACCCAGACACACCCACCCTCCCAGACCACACAAGCACACACATACACGCAAAAGTGGCTTGCTCGATAATCACTTGCGGTGTCGCATGCCCAAAAAGCTTGCAACGAGCTCATAGATTGGCTAGTTTGGGCACGCAACGCCATCGTACGACGAATAGCGGACCAGGCTTAACCCATTTAGACTTGAGGCCGATTCTAAAAACGCCTTCTAAATCCTGAAAAATAACTAATGGAATATTTAATCAAAGAGTTAAAAAAAATGTTATGTTGGGTTAGACGGGGTTTGGTGCATCATGGGAGCAGCAGAAAGCCAGGCTCTCGTCGACCAGATGAGGAAACGTGATGTATGACACAGGAAAAAGGGCTGACGTGAAACAGATCAGAGGGGGTGAAGAGAGACAACCTCACTCCATGAAAACAAGGCTTCACCGCTAGCAATCTATCGTCTATCGCCCTGCTGCATATCAAAAGCAAACGTTGTGTCTTTCAAGTTGGGAAAAAAAAGAAAAGAAAAAAGAAAATGGAAAATGGAAAATCCTTTTGCAAATTTCACAATAAAACCAGCAGGACTGGAAGAGTTTCACTCAGGGTTTGTCAAGGCGTGCTGTGACAAGCTCGTGAAACACTGACATGCACTAAATGGAGAACGGTTGGATAGGGAAGGGGACAAGTGACAAGTGCTTTGTTTGTATGTGTTAGCATGTGTGTGTGTGTGTGTGTGTGTGTGTGTGTGTGTGTGTGTGTGTGTGTGTGTGTGTGTGTGTGTGTGTGTGTGTGTGTGTGTGTGTGTGTAAGAATGGGCCCAAATGGGTCTATTGCAGTGGTTCCCAAACTCTTTAGCTTGAGACTCAAAAGAGAAATTAGACGTTTGCCCACTTTGCCTGGGACCCAAACTAGAGAAAAGTAAGCCATTTACCATGAGAGGGAGTGGGTTGTTGGCTGATTTACCACTGTTTCAGGGTTGTGGCCCGAGGCAAAGTACGCAAAGTGCTCCCATCCCATAGAAAACAATGGATTTTCAGATCTTAAGAGTTTTTAGAGAAAAAGAAAATACTTTTGATGCCAAGGATGGCATGGCGTTCTCGCTAAACTAGCACAACCATGATAACATAGATCCTCCTTCCTTGTTTACCATCTGAACCGGAACTAACGGTGGGTCAATCGTGAAGGTCGTCAATTGGGAATTGTGAGCTCGATCTACTTCCAGCCTTCAAAATAAGAGAGTGGCCGCGAATGGAGAAACTGGCCGGCACTTTTTGGGAGGCGCAGGGTAAAAGCAGAAATCCTATTACGTCCTACCAGGATATCCAACCGAGGTCTCCCGAATAACAGAACACATTTCTACCCCTCAGCCAAGACACAGTCCCTGCTTGGCCAGAGGCAGTGCTGCTTAGGGCATTCACGAATAGTTTTTAGTATTCGAATTATTCAACCTCAAAGTATTTGAATAGTCGAATATTCGACAGGACTGGCCAAACTGTCAAATATTAAGTAAGCAAGAGGCGAACATTGTGAAAATAGCTTACAATACCTACAATTCCAAGTGCTTGTCAGGGTGGGAGTCCCCAGTTCAAATATGTTTATTTTGGGGGTCACGGCCTAAAAAGGTTTGAGTACCCCTGGTATAGAGCATTATAAACTATATATTTTTTAAAGAGAAAACAATAATAAATATAAAAAATAAGCGAATATTCGACTTCGGTGAACAACGTCAAATAGTGACTTTGCTATTCGAATATTAGTGCTGCCTAGTGCTGCTTGAAAATCAGTAGGTATCCTATCCGTCAGCAGGGTCTAAAGATTTCAATTGGAAGAGTAAGGAGACCACCTCCAACCACTGCAGATGTGCTAGTTGTATTAACATACTCTACTGTACAGATTGCTTAAAATAAGAGTTTAATCATCAAGATAAGCTCTAAAAATGATCGAAAATAACAAGAATAACAGATCTGCAAGCTGTTCATGTTATGTATTGTGGTGATGCAATGTATTGTGAACTTGTGGATTTGCTATTTGTGACAGCTTTTGAAAAATACATGAAAGTTTTTTACAGTTGGCTACAGCAGGGGTCTTCAACGTTTTCAGGCCAAGGACCCCTCAGAGAGAGATGAAGCAGGGACCCCCAGATTCCATATACTGTAGTTTCATCGTTTGACAGCACAATCATCAGTGTATTTTGGATTCATGTCAATATGTAACAACTTGAACCGTCAATACTTAATAAACTTGACCTTTCACTCTGTACTTAGTGTGCTCTTTTTTCCCCTCTACACCGAATCTCTTTGACGAAAATATCCGGCTCTGAGCTTGTAGATCTGCTATTTTTGGCTATAAGTTCTCAGAATATGGACGTTAGGGTTCAAGTGGTTAATATAAAAAAGAGAAAAAAGGTTTCTATCACACAAAGATTTGAAGGACCCCCTGTAGTAACTCTGAGGACCCCCTAGGGGTCCCAGACCCCCTGTTGAAGACCCCTGGGCTACAGAATATGTGAATGTTTGTGCGCGCACACTAGAGCAGGAATTTCATGAAGGCCATGGCTGCCGTTGCCCCTCAGTTTGGCCTTGTGCCCCTCAAACCATGACCTGAGGCCACAGTGGCCTTAATACCCCAGCTGACTATACCACTTTCTCCTCTGTCTCCTTCTTTTCAATATGTAGACAGTAGACGCCAGTGTCTCTTTCTTGTCATGTAGACACCAGTGTCCTTTGTTGAGATTCTGAAATCTTAACTCCCCTGTGACTCCCCAGGATTGGTTTAAAGATGGTTTAAACCAATCCAGTGACTTTGATTGGTGCAGGGCTGAGCATGGATCAGATTGTAAATACCATAATTTATCTATTTCACTGCAGATAAGATCATCATTCCTAACCCTTAAATTCAATCAAATTCTTTCAATGGACTAAAATCTTGTTTTATTTGATGGCCTTCGTGCCCTGGCATTTGGCCGTTGTGCCCTCAAAAAATGGACAACACCAAAGGCCAAGTGGCCTTGCCCCTAAAATGACGAGATTCCAGGCCTGGCACACACACACACACACACACACCTTTAGGAAAGGTGATCTGGCAGCCCAGGTCACAGTCCTGGAGCAGGCGGCTGAAGGCGACGTCCTGGAGGCGAACTCGTTCCAGCTCTGAGAGGCTCTGCAGAGGCACCGGCTTCAGGCCCACGGTACGTCCTGATACACTGTTCCATGTGAAATCACCCTGAGGACAACATCACATACATGCGCACACACACACACGAGCACGAGCACGCACGCGTACACACGCACACACACACACACACACACACACACACACACACACACATGTACGTTAATTTTGCATTCTGGGGGCAATGCAGTGGCTTACATACTCCCTTCTACATAACCAGTCTAGCTCTAACCCTTACCCTATCTTAATCCTTGCAGGTATAAATGCCTTTTAAAGGATCACTGAAAAAAAGAAGAAGGGAAAAAAAATATATATATATATATATATATATATATATATATATATATATATACACACTGTATGTATGCCTGAATGCCTGAATACAAAATAGAAAATGTAAAACACCTTAGAAACAGGTCATCTTTTACTCAAAGGGGGACAATGCCCTTCACACGTTGATGATGTCATTTGTCTATTTCTAAAATAAATACAATATTTAAGGTGTTCTTAATTTTACATTTTAGTTGTAGAGGACAATTATAATGTATTAAAGCATATTTAGCTTATTAGCCAGGGATCCTTTTAGCCCTATAAAACGGGAATAAAAATCTAATTGCGACGAACAATTTTGGCACCACCCAAAAATGGTGCAAGAGCCGTAAACGGCTGCGTCCTCTCCAAAAATGTGGCACACGTTAGGTGGAACAGACACGTGTGCACGCACAAGTATGCGCACACACACACACAAACTTTGAAGACTTCAGCGACTTTCAGACGGACGGTGGAGACTCGCTCTGCGAGTTAACACAGGGCGATATTTACAAAGATGACCACAATCCAGCTCTTTCCACCCGAATTTCACAGGGCCGTGCCCGCTGCCCTCTCCACCCCTCAACCTTGCGCGTCCCAAATAATCACCCGCCTCTCATTGAAAATTAATGACCAGGGCGCGTCACCCCTCCCCCCGTCTGAAAAAGGCGCTATACAGTAAGCACTGACAAAGCATGGGAGAACACAGATACACAGATCCCAAGACAAGGACTATGAAGTATGAACGGACAAGGTAGTTGGTTTGAGGCTGTTTGCTGTCTAGATTAAGGAAAAGCAGAAATAGTTTCTAACTCTTGGGGCCTAATCTTCCACCCGGTACAAGATTGTGCAAAATGGGCAGCACAGTTATCATTGTTATCTTCCCACCGACGCAGTTGTCATTTTTACACAGCGCCTACGTTGTCTAAATACCAAATAATCTTGCACCCATTTAGCACCAAAGGGCGTGCTGGTCTTGAACTCAGGTGTGGTCTGGGGCTATTAGGGCACACTGCTATCTTAAGCACAGATTTAGCGCTTGGCGTTTACACTAGCTTTTAGTTAATCTTAACTCTGGCGCAGTGACAGTGCATACATTTCCTTACAGACAGCGCATTATTGGGATTAAAAGATGCGCCGCCTACGTGGTTCACAATGCGCGTGCATATTGGTTTAATTAATGTGAAGTCCAAAACACACCCGCCATGACTAATTCAGAGGCTTTAATCCATTTAGAACAGGTGCACATATTGTGTATCATTATTTTGTGCTTTAACTATTGAAAAATAGCAGATATACAAGCTCACAGCGCGGCACAGAGTGCCGCGCTGCGTGCTCGTAGATCTGCTATTTTTTTTAAATCGTGAAAATTAGAATTTTGACCCGATTTTAAAAGTGTCTTTTGAATCCTTCTAAGGTTTTTTGAAAAACCTATGTTTCTATGTCCGCAATCTGGCCAGCCATCGTCAAAGAAAAGGTCCTTTTCACTTAACTGGAGCTCAGTTAGTCTGTTCTTGAGAGACTACAATGTCAGTGGTTCTCAAACTTTTTCATGTGAAGGACCCCCAAAATGACATGTATTTGGCTACGGACCCCCATCTCAAAATATTTAGTTCCAGGGACCCCCCAGAAGCAAAATTTTAGATACAAACGTTCGCTTTAAAAATACATATGTTCAAAGATTTGCACACATTTTCACAACTTTTTCAAAAAATAGCAGATCTACAAGCTCGCAGCGCGCTTGTATATCTGCTATTTTTCACTGGTTAAAGCATTCAATAAATCTTAATTAATGTGAAGTCCAAAACACACCCATGACTAATTCAGAGGCTTTAATACCACCTGTTAGCGCCGTTCGCTGGTGATAACATGCCGCATAACAGCAGTGGTCTATCTGGACACACCCCAGACGCAGTTTGCGCCTTGCGTTCTGCTCCGATCACCATAGATGGTCTAACTCAGTGGTTCTCAACCTGTGGGCCGGGGACCCCTGGGGGGTCACCAGATGAAGTGATAATTTAACTTTTATTTTTTTTTTGGGGGGGGGAACTATCTTGTTTTTTTTTTTATACCTAAAAACTGAAAAAGGAGAGTAAAAAATACCATTATTCATCAAACATAACCAACAAACTATACTATAAAAACTGGTCAAACATTGGCCAAATTATCATTGAATATAAGAAAGAGGCAAACATTTTGACAATAGCAGAAAATAGCAATACAAGAGACATTGTGAGCTTGTAGATCTACTATTAAACAATATGTATCTGTGGAACCAAGTCAAACAGAATTGAAAGCCTTAACTCCAACAATTTCAAGTGCTCGTCAGGGTGGGGGGTTCCCAGTTCAAATATGATTATTTAGGGGGGTCCCCAGTTCAAATATGATTATTTTGGGGAGTCACAGCCTGAAGAGGTAGAAAACCACCGATCTAAATAGATCCCCTTGATGTTAGCCTGCCACCTTTAGTTTATATGACATCTTGTTTATGTAATATAACAAATGTTTTGTGTTTCTGAAAGTGTAAAACGTGTATTATTGGTTTGAATGATTTTCCATGGCATTGTTTCTTGTGTGTGGAAGTTATACAGTAACGCAACCGAAATGCAGAATCTGTCCAGATTGTTTGTGGGAGAACTGAGCTCATATCGCCATTCTTCCAATGTAGCAAACAGATGGATGCAATATGCAACAAATGGAATACACCATTGCAAAGAGAGCAACAAAAAAAAAACAGAAAAAGCCGAATGAGTAATGTATTTACTTATTATTATCTGAAATAAATCTTTTAGCTAAAGTTCTTTGGCAGAACTGGATACAAAAATGTCAGATTGTGTTGCCATCTTAAGTACCAATCTGTTTCAATGTCCCTTTTTCAGTCACAGGGTATTTTTCCAAAACACCACCAATAAAAACCCAGTTGTTGGCAACTCTGTCACTGTGGAGGAACTTGGAGAAATTCACAGCTGGATAAACTTATCTCCCACTGTTCAAGCTGAAGCACCAACCACGCTGAATGAAGCTCACAACACGTCGCAGCACAAGCTTGTAGATCAGCTATTTTCGGAGCATGCATGCGTTTTACAGGATCTCTTCTCCACTAGTCCCTCCCAAACATTTCTGTCTAATTTCTATTTGTCATCAATATATTTAGTTGTAGTTTTAGTCATCTTTGCTTAGTTTTTATTTAGTTAGGTAGTCGACAAACTTTTTTCGCAATAGCTTCAGTCGACAAGATATACCAGCAATCAGATGGATTTGTAATTTTTTTGAGAAAAAAAATTTCTTTGAGAAAAAAAAAGTTTTTTGAAAAAAAAAGTTTTTTGAATAAAAAAAGTTTTTTGAAAAAAAAAAAAGTTTTGGCCTAATTGTGTTATTATTATTACTATAATAGGCCTGCCAATGTTTTATTTTCATTATTTCAATGTTTTCATTTTAGCAACACACACACACACACACACACCCCTACACACACACACACACACACACACACACACACACACACACACACACACACACACACACACACACACACACACACACACACACACACACACACACAGACAGTATGTTGCTGTGAAGAGGTGAGTGGGCCGAACTCTAGATGTGAGTGGCCCGAAGGGCCGCCAACTTCTTGGGCTCTCGGCGCGGCCGTCACTGCAGAAGCAAACTGTAACCTGATACTTTGCTGACGAAAATTGCGTAGGAGACACTCTGGGGAAAGATTTGCATAGCAAACCCACACATTACTTTTCTACAAAGTGTACATCGTGCGAATACAATAGCTTCAGGAGAAGCTGCTAGGAACATTGGGGTAAAAATGCGCGATTTTTGTGCAAAAGGTGGAGTCTTTAGATGCAGTGTAAATGTGATTCTATCGCGGAGTTGCCTAAAAGTAATCGAAAAATAATCGCTGTCAATTAGTTGTAGGGATAAAACATATATTGACTTACTCATTACTGTTACTATATTCAATTGCACACAGAATATCCAACAAATTGTGGTTGCAAAATGCTGCGGCTAAAAAAGGTTAATTCTCTGTTTGAACTCTATTGTCTCTTGAATGATTGATCCCTCTGGCTAATTGGAGAAGTTAAGAGTCAAGACAAACAAACCTTCGAGGTAGACTAGAGTGCAAACATCTTAGGAACAAGTTCTGCAGCATTACTAAGGATGATTCAATCAGAGGGGTGGGGGGGTCAGGATCAGTGGTTCTTAAAAGTGGGGTCCAAGGACCCCCAGAGGTCCAAATACAAATAGGCCTAGAATTATTGAATGCTTTAACCAGTGAAAAATAGCAGATATACAAGCTCACAGCGCGGCACCGAGTGCCGCGCTGCGAGCTTGTAGATCTGCTATTTTTGAAAAAGTCGTGAAAATGTGAGCAGTTTTGAAAAAGTTGTGAAAATGTGTGCAAATCTTTGAATATATCTATTTTCAAAGCGAACGTTTGTATCTCAAATTTTGCTTCTGGGTGGTCCCTGGAACTAGATATTTTGAGATGCGGGTCCGTGGCCAAATAGATATCATTTTGGGGGTCCTTCACATGAAAATGTTTGAGAACCACTGACATAGTAGTCTCTCAAGAACAGACTAACTGAGCTCCAGTTAAGTGACGATGGCTAACCAGATTGCTGACAGAGGTCCAAATAGAAATGAATTTGGTCGTCCTGGACATGAAAAAAGATTGAGAAACACTGGTCTCTAGAGGCAACAGAATCTGATCTGAGATCCTTGAACTATGAGCATCTCCCTTTAAAATACACGCAAGAGATTAAAGGGCCTTTGATCCAGCATAGTCATGCCAATCATTTGAGCCACGCAAAGAGGCTTACTGTACCAGATCAGTAACTGGATATGTCTTAGCGTAAGGTCACTTTACCCATTAAGAAAGTATTAGGCCTGTTGCTACAGTAGCAAAACTTCTGTATGGAACGAATATGTGCACATATTTTACAGGACTATTTGACCATTTCGACCTAGAAAGTAAAAAGTACTGTATTTCTGTGTCACTTTAGATTTGAACCACTTTAACCATTATTTTATACTTTAGCTATTCAAAAATAGCAGATCATATCTAAGAAGCTCATGGCATGAGCTTGTAGATCTATTTTTGAAAAATCATGAAAATGTTTGCGAATCTTTATCCACAACTTTCCAACATCCCATCGTGCATTGCGCAGAATGTGCAGGCAGCTTCCGGTGCCGCAGCCGAGAGTGATCTACAAGCTCACAACGGTTGCATCTGTGACGCGACGTGAGCTTGTATGTCTGCTGTTAACCGGAGGTGTCCTGCAAATAATGCTACAGTAAATTCTCGCGGAAACAGGTGAATAAATATATATTTTGTATAATTATGAATCGCATTCGCCCTTCAACAGCACCACCAGTGAACCGCCCTTGAACAGGGCAATAATCTGTTACGTATCTGCCCAGTGGTAAAAAAAAAAGCTGTGATGTACTGTGTGCCAATATACAGTAATCTTCTTTCACACACAATTACTCCCACAGTGTACGCACTTGGCTGATTTTCCCAGATTAAAGAAATAATATCTTCATTAATTAGTATCCAAAAGCGCCATCGAGATAATCCAGCTCAGGGCCTGCCTAGGTCCAGTAATGACCTCGTACACAGAGCAAAATCCACAGTGTTGGTTTAACTCTGCACAGCAAATGGCACCTTTCATCATTCAAAACCCAGTAGTTCCATTTGGTTCCATTTGTACACTCCCAGAGTTAAATGAACACAGAGGATTTCACAGTGTAGGAGGATTAGTAGTAATGATGACCTAATAGTATTAGTTATTGTAGTGCAGAACATGGTAGAACACTGATGATTTTACTGCATAGGTTCCACAGTCACACACTGAGCCAACACACCAATTCATCAATTAATATATTGCAAAAGGGCATATTAAAACAAAATGATTAAAGCTCCAATCCAGAACTTATTTTATATAATTTGATATAAAATATAATCTAAATGGAATCAAATGCACCCGCAAGGGCCCATCAAATGCACCACTGGTTCCATTTGTAGTACTCACAGACTTACATATCAATAAGGGTCCATTTAGTTCCTAAATGTCAATCATTTATGTGAGGATCCCCAGGAACTCCTTGAAGGACCCCTCTGGGTCTCCGGACCCCATGTTGAGAATCGGTGTGGTAATATATCAATGCAATATTACTAGTACATCTGTTGTAGTTGGAGGTGGTCTCCCTAATTTTACATTGAGAAATATTGACCACGGGGGTCGACTCGCCACCTGATGGTTGACAAGTAGTACTGCCTCAAGCTCATAAAAGCAATATCTCCCTTGGCCATGCGAGCAGGGATAACATCTTGGATGATGTTTGGTTTGATGTGAGACCTGGGTTTTAAAAGATAATATACACAATCATACCAGAAAACATACAGTATAACTATAACCAATGCGTAAAAGGGTAAAGGAGTGAGCATGAGTCTGGATGGGTCTGGTCGAGCTTTACATCCCGTTTACGCATCAACATCCATTGTGATAGGTTCTCTTCCAGTTCACTACTTCATGTTCACATGAGCCATAACGCTTCAACATCCAATATGCTACTGGTTCTCTTCCAATTCCCTTCACTTCCAGTGGAGCCCAGTCCTCCTCTGCAGCTGAAAAATGTACTGTTAATCTCCTTGCATGCCAGCCAATAAAGGCCAAATAACACCAGCTTGGGTGTTGTCCACGTGTGCAGCTGTGAGCCATCAACACTGGACAACCTCAAGGAGCTTTATAAAAGTAAATTTTTAAAACACAGAAATGATGGAAACTATCAAACATATGTAGTAGGCATTCAGCAAACAGTGCCGATCAATCTCGTTATCTTGTGTGTGTGTGTGTGTGTGTGTGTGTGTGTGTGTGTGTGTGTGTGTGTGTGTGTGTGTGTGTGCCCAGGTGAAGAAGTTTAAAACTATGGCTACACAGTAAAACGCAATGTTAATGCAATCAAGCCACAATGTGGATAAGAAAAAAAAAAGAAGATTAAGGAATGGATCAGGGAAGAAAGTGTGGCCACTGGCCAACCACAACCAGTCCCAAGAGACAACATAATGGATGTTTTGGGGCCAAATGTGTACACAGAAGTACAGCATTTATCATATCAGCTCATCAACATGAAAAAGAAAGTCACACTGAAATAACCAATGGAAGCAGTCTGTCATACTGGTTAGTTTTTCATTATGCTGAGACAAGCAAGTGGAGGAAAGGAGGTGAGGTGGTTTCTGCTTTGCCTTCTATTTATTTCTGCTTAAGAGCCAAAGGAAAAGCTTCAGGAAAGATGCCAAATCCTTTAAATTAACTTAATGCTACCAGCAGTATACACTGTACTCTCACTAGCATGAATATAGATAAACAATACAGTTTAGCTGCTTTTGAGATGTATTGATTGCCATATTGGCTAATCTGTAACTTAAGTCACAGCCACTTAAAACAGTTCATTACAGATGTGTGCTTATTGGGGACCTGCTTTAAATTAAGCCAATTGGAAGTTAATTTACACTCAATACTTTTTGACATACAGCTATGAAGTTTATCAGACTGCTGCCTCTTGTGTCAAAGCCGGGATGCCATTTCAAACAGAATCAGACTTGCCATTTGTAGCCATATGTGATGTCAAAATAATATATATATTATCCAGTGAATGAAGACAATTAATCAACAATGTGATTTCCCTTGTACACAGTTATTAGGTGAAATGAAAAGTGGCTGTTATAATAAGCCATTTAGTAAATCTATTCAGACATTCCACTTGTGTGAGTACATATGGGAGTGGAGAGTTTCATCATATCAGATATGATATCCACCAGGGTCTCCTTCAGTTGATGAAGTGGGATCCACTGAATAAGACCTTAGCTTGTAGTAAATACACTACACTATTATAGTACAATGTAAGTGATTTTCTGTTTGTTTTGTATTCCATTTTAGTAGTGGCACAGTTCAGGCCACTACCGGTAATTGTTAATAAATAGCTTAAATTAAAAAAAAAAAGTTTCATTTGGATACAAGCTCATGTTGTGAGATATGGTATTTTTGGCAGAGAGATTCGGTGTGGGTTGGGGGGGGAAAGTGTGACTCAGGTCCATTTTACTAAGCATTTACTACTAACCATTACAAGTCATAATCACGATGTGCACCGTCTACTCAGGTTGGTAATGGTTGGTGACCTCATGTGTGAAGTAATGATGAACATGTCATGTGTCATATCACTCACCCAGAAAGTTTATTGGGTAGGCCTATGGCACTTCTGTTGAGCCTAAACATGTCTGATAAATCTCCGCCAGTGTTACTTTGTCGACTAAAATCTGGGCGAATGATCAATCAATTGATTGTGTTACGGATTGGATCAACAGAACCAACAGCTATCAACAGACTTAAGCCACCATCTCATTTTCTTGATTTCGTTTAATATGGCTTCTACAACATCATATAATTGGTCACATTCATTCACAAACTTGCAAATAATGCCAAATTTTAGACACAAACACAGCACAAGGAATGTTGAGACCAACCACTGTAGAAATTGTTGACATTTGATGTAAGAAGATCAAGTGAGGATGTATAATGAAAGATTGACCCACTTTTATTCTGCTGTTGTAAGTGCAATTTCAGTTGCACTTTAGAAATATTTTTAAGCTGTTGCAACTTGCAGCACAGCTTTAGCAGAAGAAAATGTTACCACTGGAATAAATTATGTCTCATTTAAAGACCCAAAGTGGAATGGAATACAATATACATGGTGAGCACAACTGATATACCAGTTGTTACACTTTCTTCCTTTGCTTATTGGATTGAAGCTTCAAGGGGAACTTGATGATGCAATCTATTTAGAGTTGCTCATCTACAGTATGTCATGAAATGTCTATGACATATCTATAATTTAATATATATAATAATAATATAATTTAACTCCTATTGTTGGGCAATGTTTCAGCCTGATCACAGCCTCATTGACATAAATATCTTAAATCGTATATGTGGGGAAAAGGAGTGAAGGCACAGCGGTTTGAGATTAGCTCCAGACAGACAAACAGACTCTCTCATAAATATTGCAGTCACACAAAAACATGTAATAATCACACCTAGTGTAAAGTAAGCGGTGCTATTCGTGAGTTAATTTTATTTAGCGTCCCGCGAAGCTTGGCCAATGTGACCTTGGGCGTACAACATTTTGAGTTCTTTGTGCCAAGATGTAGGCCTTAGGCCAAGCTTCAGAGACCGGACTCTGGGCGTACAACAAACTTTGAGCGATTTGTGTCAAGATGTAGGCCAGAAGTAGGCCACACTTCAGAGCCCCTACAAAGCCATTTGTTGGAGCTTAGCTCCTTCCAGGAACACCGCTCACAAATCTACACTGATTATCTATTAATATAACTACGCAAAACAAACATGCAGTATTCCGCCAATGCACTATTCACCCACTGGAACTGCTAATCCACACCTTCAAGTGGTAGTAGCCTACCTTACTTTGATTCATCGAGGTCTGACATGCAACACTCTGGCTGTCATTCAGTGAACCACAATGAGCGGAAAGGTGAAAGGTACTTTATAGAATATAGTGAGATAGACAGCCCAGATTACGGTGATCAACCACACTTGTCTCTGCAAAGGAAGCTATTGAGTGGAATGTTTTGGGGGAGAATTTTCCAATGGAGAACGATGTAAACACTTTGACTGCATAATGTATTATGATTTTGTCATTCCTTCCTTGTACTAACCAAGCCCAACAACAGCAGATGAAATAATGCTCTCCCCCTCTGTTCTGCAACATGTTCAATTCCAGACATAAGACTTCACTTATAGGCTATTAAGGAGGTCACCTGGAAGGTTATGTCAACACTGAATCTTGACAACGTCCTGATAACCCAGATTCTTTACTTTAAGTCAAGGAATACATCACTGGTGGATAATTTGTTGACAGGTTCACATTAGCTCAGTTAAGTCATCAATCTCAAAGTCAAACATTCAAGAAAAGGACAAAAGTGACACTGTGGCCGTGCACATTATTATGGTAACATCACATTTTGTCATTTCCAAGAAATAATGCCAGCACTGAAAAAAGTTGGCCTTCAATGACTCATATCCTTTCACCCTGCTACAGTATATACAAATGCATTATTGTCTAAACTTCAGTCCATTTCACTTCCTGACAAGGCCTGGCGGCAAAGTGTTTACCATTGTTTTATTTGCCTTCAAGGTGCTTCTGGGCCACTGAGTAGGAAGTCACAAACACAAGCAATAACAAAGCCAGGGTCCCAAGAAAACTTGTAAAGTGAGTGGTGGTCAAACAGGTCTAAAATGAGGAGGTGCTAAGTGAGAGGTAGCCTAATTACAGTGGTGTCCATAAAAGAATATAGCTACTAATTACAGGAAGCTCGAGGGCAGGCTAGCTCTGGTCCATAGAAGGAGAACTTCTAACGCCATGGACCAGAGCTAAGTAAAGGGCAGGCCAGGCATGTATCTGACTGACATTATTGAAAACCAGTAGCCTTTGAAACAATGATTTCCCCATTCCCTAAGCTACATAAAGGGTCCAGTGGTTATAGGCTACTTATTAAGTTCTCTGACTACCTGTACCACCATACAAAGCTACCAGAAGCAAGGATAATGTCTTAAATCCATTCCTCATGCGCTCCCAAAGCGCGCCCGATGGCCCGCGACACCGTCGTACGATGGACGGAGTATAAAATAAATCAGGCTACTTTAGAACGAGAAAGAAAATTCCCCTGGTGACTGCGCGAGGTTTACGCACAAAGTTACACTTAAACTCATGACACCAGTCAGAAATACAATTTAGTGGGTCCTACTCACAAGATAAGCGATGCGCCTGTCAAGATCATGGGGGTCCCCCATGGCCAGATGACATCGATAGGTTCACCCAACGGACGCGCACTTTAAATAAATGAAGACAAACGCGCTCTCGCTCTCTCTTCTCTGCAAAGTGCAAAGACCACGATCCGAACGGCGGGTTTTCTGAAGAGATGTCAAAGCCTGGCGCTACATGCTTTTACAAAATGTTGTCTGTGTCATCAACATCCTAATGTGCCCAGGAGGAGGACTGACTGAGGAGTCGTACACACGTTCCTTCACCACCACAGATCTGCTAAAGAGTAGACGAAATGCAATCACCACCATGGGATGGGCGGGGCGCATGTCATGGGAGATAGAGTAGATGATTCCAGTCTGTTTAGTCACATCGTCGATAAATATCTAAATAAAACAGTCAGACCAAAAGTCTGGGAAACGGTTAATAAAACTATTTATGCTATAGTATTACAATACTGCCATAAACCATTAATTGCTGACCACGTTTTTATCCTCTTAGGTTACTTATTGACTATGTGTCTTAAGACAAGTGATTTGGCACTGTAATAAAATGTAGCTGAATTGAATTGACTGGGCTGTTAATTGTTAAAAGGACAGAACAGGTTGATGATTTGGCTATGATGAATCAAGAAGGTTCCATACATTACACATGATGATGTTTTCCATTCACAAATCAAACCTAATGTATTCAAACAGTTCCCAAATTTGACTTTAAATACAATAATTGTGTTAATTACTGTAACTAAATGTACAGAACAAATCACGATGGCACATGTGGCTGATTGAATAATTGATTTATTGAAAAAGGAAAGTACAGTTAAATACAAGGTCTGCTACAAGCATTGTAAACCCAAGAAAGCCTATGGCTTGTTTCCATTGCGGTCCTTTGTACTCTTTTCATCAAATTATGATAATTATGCACTGTAGGCCTATACTGTACATCCTATTGCTTTCAACTGAAGCAGGGTCCATCTCAGGATGAACAAGCTGCAAGTACATTTCATGCAGTTTTATTATGTACTATAGCAATTGCTATGGCGTATGCTATAAAACAGTGGTTCTCAAAGTGGACTCCAGGGACTCTGTGGATTCTTTCAGGGGGGGTCTAAATTGACCCATATACGTCTGTAACTCTGACAGTACAAATGACACCAAATGAACCCGTTGAACATGTTGGGTTCATTTGGTTCCATTTGTACACTGTCAGAGTTAAGGGGAGACCTTGAAATCTGAACGTTTGAGAAACTGCTATAAAACATGTTGAGTATTATAATGTTCACCCAAGTCAAAATCTATAGCTCCACTGGGAGCAGTGTGTGGGATGCATTTTTGCCTCCTGGAGTGCTGGAATGAGCTAGTTTGTTATCACAGTGCAGTGTGCTGATATATTCAGCAAGCCCTTGCCTTATAAACAGGAAGCAATCTGTTAGACAATAACAAACCAACTGGAAGGCGATGTCAGGTATAGAGGAATCATGACCCCGTTTTTGCAGTCTTACTGCACTGTTCATTTAACCACTGGAACCCCAGCATCCTGTGTGCAACATCATCCTCGCTCATCTCAGCAATCATTGCAGGGTCTAGATTACTTGAGCAATAGTTTAAACTCTGGTCTTAACTAATAGTTCAATAAATTCAAATACATAAATTGACAAACACTTCACCACTTTCACCCTGGCTTCCCTATGTTTGGCAGGTCATAATAGGAATATATATATATATATATATATATATATATATATATATATCTACAAGCTCATGGTCACGATGAGACAAGTTGTGAGCTTGTAGATCGTCTATTTCTAATACACTTTGAAGAGGCAAGAAATGGGCACACTTCAATTTGTCTGAAAGATTGCTATGTAAAGTATAAAATAACATGAAGCATACTGTTAACTGCATAAATAAATCCAAACCCAAAGAGATTAGGAACCATCCGTGTATTTTCATTGACCACTGCGGGCAAATTCCATGAACACCAGAGAAAGCCGGGTGTTGCAAATAGTGGTCAGGGCAGGTGTTGCCCTGATCCCCCTGCACAAGCCTAGCTAATCTAAGTAGTTTAACAACAGCTGGAGTTGAACAGCTGCTGCAGCAGCCAGGAAAGCAACCCTTTTCATATCAAGGTCCATTATTTATTCGGCATTTGAGCCACGGACCACCATTTGATGAGATTTGGCCTCTCAGATCCAAAATAAACGAACATAACAAATATTTTGTTGTCTTTGGATAAGATTTTGGCTAAATTACCACTCCTGAATAGAGAGCCTCTCTCATTTTTGAATGGCTCTCAGAGCATTTCAGCTGCAGTACCACCTTTGGCCTGAACTGCGCCACCCCCCTCAAAATCTTTTTTTTTGAGCGGTGGTCACACCGTCTCCTATACGTGGCCGTGTGTGTATGCGTCCGTCCGGCCGTCCGTCCAGCCGTCCGTCCGTGTATGTAGCCTCAAGCCTGCAGTACCTTTTCTGACCACACATGTTAAGGGAGGGGCGCTGTTGTTCTCTCTCTCACACACACACACACACACACACACACACACACACACACACACACACACACACACACACACACACACACACACACACACACACACACACACACACACACAGGGGGGAAGGGTGGGTCAGCATGTGTGGTCAAGTTATTATTATTATTAACAAACTGAATGTTTTAGGGTCAAATAAATTAGAGTGTGTGAAGAAACTACAGCATTGTAAAGCAACTGCACACTAACCCCGCTGCACCCACCCAGTAGTGCTGTTGCACAGCCTCCACGACCACCGCTCAGTTCACACGGGTGTGATTTTTTTTAAATTCTTTTAGATTTTTTTTGATGATGACGTCACAATCGGCAGATGACGTCACAATCGGCAGCAAATCTGGATAGCCTGTTTTGAGAACCCGTGGGATAGGCCTACTTTTAACCTTCGCCTTCAGTCAGAAATGGGACTTTGTGAGGATAGAAGGTGCTAGTGGGACCCCAAAAAAAGGTTTTAAAATAGGAAAAGTGAAATATCATGGTGTGTCACCTTTAATGCATTTTGCCTTTGTAAGAGCTTAGCTGCCATGAACAGAGAGCAGCTTGCAGTTTCTGCAAGCTAACCCTCCTCCAGGCCGTCTCTCTCTATCTCTCTCTCTCTCTCTCTCTCTCTCCCTTGCTCACTCTTTACTCTCCTCCTAGAGCTCTGAGGAATGCAGATGACATTCCATCCTAACACTCCAGGAGTTACACACAGTCCTAAAAAGAAAACCTCCTCTATCTCTATATCAGTGGTTCTCAAACCTTTTTGGCTGTAAATAACCTTTTCATCAACGGCACTCCTGAATTACTTTGTTACTTTATAGCACATAACATTGATTTATTGTGGTAATTGTGTAGAGAGAACTTGTGTAGAAATTGTGTAAATATTTCCGCCTAAGATACAGTATATCCGAGGGAAAACTTGACAGAACATCACGTTCCGGAGGCACGGTGGCGCAGTCGGTAGCGCTGTCACCTCACAGCTAGAAGGTCCTGGGTTCGATTCCCGCTGGGGACGCTGTGGGCGATGGGTGCGTGTTCTCTCCTCCGCGTCATCAGTGCCCGCCTAAGTGGGGTTGGCAAAAGAGCCTTTCTGTGTGGAGTTTGCATGTTTTCCCTGTGTCTCCTAGGGTAGGTACCCCAACAAAAAACATGCAGTAATCCTGGTCTCTATACTGGCCAGCTGGGGCACCTGATGGAGGGGAAAGGAACTGGTTGGAACAACGTGCTACGTCCAGCCAGGGAATCTCTCCCCTGTCAGGTGAAAAGAAGCGGCTTGGACTACTCATGCATAGAAGGAAGCAGATAGAGATCAGCTATTTTGGGTGAATTCTGGTGAGATATTGGGTGTAGAATAGATCGAAAAAGAACACACCAAGAGCAGTGCAACTCAGTTCTGTTGTATTAAGTATAGAGGGACTGAGTTATCTGCGGCACCCCAAAACTTGTGTCGGGAACACATTTGAGAAACCCTGCTCTATATCATGAAAAGGTGCCTGCGTTTCATGAAAGGGCAGTACACTCATTACCAGAGAAGGGTCTATCTACCATTATGTGTAACAACTGTTGTAGCAATTGCAAAAACAAATCGTTTTCAGACACATTTGGAGTGTCTCTAGCCTTGCTTAGTGCCTCTAATACATCTTGTGACCTACATTTCATTGTGAATGATGTAGAACCAGCAGAATGAGACAGATAGATATTCAGTGGGTTAAGCAAGTTTCTGAGCCCCAAATGCCCCAGAGATATGAACTAAAGGTCAGAAAGATACCGTATAGTGACCCAGAATTGTAATTCATTTCAGCTGCCTATAAGGGGGCCACTATATTTCCACCTTCACTCCAGAAGGCCACATTGCATATTGCTACGTCCTACTTTGTCATTGTACTATCTCATACAAAAGAAGCAAACATAGCAGATCTACAAGCTCAAAACGCAATGCGCTGCGATGCGTTTTGAGCTTGTAGATCAGCAATTATTTCTTCTTTTGAATTGGAATCCTGAATTATTTTTTGTTATTTTTTAATTGGAATCCTGAAATGTAACATTTTGATTTAATTTCAAACGCATTTAGTTATATACTCATGTTAACTTTATGAACTTAAATACAAATACTACTATACTAGTCATTAAGCTAATTAGGCGCAGGAAGAATGACGTAGCCAGTTCAGGGGGGAGATCTAAGAGGTTGGCGGCGCGCCCCCAGGTGGGCGGAGTATTATATTCCGCCCCCCACTCAGAGTATATCTAGGGTACTAACCCTACAGTGCTTCAGTTGCTAAACTCAGCGCTGCAGGACACACACAGGTGCCACACCTGTTGCTGCTGGAAGCGTACTGCTGCCCATGCACCGCTCCGAGAGGGTGCCTAACTTGGCTGAGTATTTCTGGCTGTTTCTGCTATCTACTATTGCTTATTTCATGTTCTTAGCTGCCAAACTAACCTAGTTAAGAAGCTGTGTTCTGGCCAGGTTGTATGGGAAGGTTGAGGTTGTTATTCTGGTAATCACTGAATGCTAGAAGTTGTGTTCTTGGCCAAGTCGCATGGGTAGTTTTGAGATTGTTATTCGGGTAATCGCTGATTCTAAAGTTTCAAGGTCCATATTGTCTTGCTAAAGTTGCTGGTGCCCCAGCTGAATTCTGTACTTCAGTCATGTTGCTAAAGCTAATCTAAAGGTGCTACGGGCTTGCTAACATGGCTAAATGTATACTAAGGAGGATCATAGAAAGTGGGCTGTGGCTACGGGCTAAATGCTAACTTATTGTGCCCCGGTGGGCCTTTACTGGGCTACCATGAGTTAAGGTAATCTCAGTCGTTGGGTTTGTCGATGATAGCCACAGTGGTTTTGCGACTGCGCGGGCCGTATCGGCTAGCATGGAGCAACAGGTTCAATGTATAGTCAGCCAGGAGCTAGCCGGTGGCTATTGCTAGCCGGCTACTCCGGTAAAGATGCTGTTAGCTGGTAAAACAACGTGCTAGCCATGTCAATGCATAGAGCATTCACCTAGCATCCGAGCTAGCCGAGTTCATGTCAAGCGGTGGTTTACGGCATGACGTCGTCAGCGCATACTAAACGCTGGGGATGGGATATGTAGTTCGCTAGCATGTCAAGCCCAGCCGGATTCCGTGCTACAGTCTAATGTGGCAGTCGTTTGTTGCTAATGCTAATTTAAGGTGCTTATGGGTTTCGCTAACGTTGCTAAAGATTAGCGGCTGTCCAGGCTGGGTTCAAGGCAAGGATTATGGCATAAAGGTTGGGTTAGCTGTTGTGGTAAACACGGCCGAGGTCTACTTCTAACTACTGCTTCATCAAGGTAATGGTGCTCTTTCCAGCTGAGTTTGCATACTACAGATCGAGACGGGAGCAGTTGCGGCTCCTGGCTAACGCTAAAATAACTTCTTTGTGCTTGGCTTGCTTGCGACCGTTCGCTAGGTTAACTCAGTTGCTTGTGCTTATCGGGAACAGTGGTGTATTTGTCGGGATCAGTGGCGTATTGGTGTATTTTGTCAGCCGTATATGCTACTGTTGAGCGTTCCTTCCTTGCAGTCAGCCAGGGGCTAGCTTTGCTTGTTAGCCGGCTAGCTTTAACTAATGTAAGGATAGCTGCTAGTTGGTAAAACAGCTTGCTAGCCATGTTCTAGGCGCAAGTATGGCCCCGTCTGAAAACGTTGCTCTATAAACAGCTGCTGCTTATGAGGTGCTAGTTGCTATCAGAGCAGTATAATCAGAGAGTGGTGTCACCGCGGGGTCAGAAACAGCGCTGGTCACGTGGTTCATTGTCACTTTACACCTCATAGACTTCAATGCATTTTGTAAACTTCCGGTTCGCCGTTTGTCACTATACGCCAATAGATGTGTGCGTAGAAGACCTGGCCCATGAAGTGAACGGGAGTGACGCAACTCTCTATTCTAGGGCTCCGGTTGCTATACCTTAGCAGCTTCTAAATGGTTCCTGTCGCTTGTATGTTTGCGCGGGCTCCTGGAAGGAGGAAAACCCGCAAGCTCATGGGTGCCACAGTTTACGTGCAAACAATGTTTTGCGTCCGCTAACGCTAGGCGTGCTGTCTGTCTTGACGTCACCAGTTGACTCGCTAATGCATGCAGGGAATCGTAGTCTTCTCTAAATGCTTGGTAGCTCCACTCAACCTGCGGCGGCGTGCTAGCATAACTGCTAATAATTACAGCTAAGGCTGATGCTTGTAAAAATGCTGTATCATGTTTTCTTTCAGCTCATGCTAAAGCTAATACTTGTTGGTTGCTAACATTCTGTCTATTATTTCAGCAAGTTATTGTTTCTACTGCATGTCAAGCTGTTACCAGGGTGTTGAGTGTTTCTGCTAACATGTTGTCATTACTGCTCCAGTATGGCAGCTCCAGGCTAAAGTGGCACAGGCTCAGCTAAATCACTTTTCTTAACAGCGTCTCGCTGCGGCGGCTATAAGGGCGCGGCTAACACCAGGTCTACGTTGTATTTTTCAGGTTCCTAACCCTAACATTATGTTTATTTTTCAGGTTTCCTAAACATGAGGTTTATCTTTCAGCTTCGGGCTAAAGCCGACGCATAGCGACAGCTACAGCAGGTCGTCATTGCAGCGTCGCACGGCAGCTGCGGGGTGTTTCAACTGCTTGTTAAGCTGCTACCAGTGCTTCAGAAGTTAAAGGGATTTAACTCAAATATTTGTTTCAAACTAAGGCTATAGTACCGGGTCACACAGCACACCGTATGTCCTAGCAGTGTTTCCGTGGCCGCTGCACTGGCTACAGTTCTGTTTTCCTTCAGCTCATGCTAAGCTAATACATACTGGTTGCTATTCATCCTGTTTATTTCAGTTTCAGGCCGGAGCGGCTGCAGGCCCACGGCTATGACAGCAGGTTATCATGGCAGCTTTGGCTGCGGGTCCCACTAATCATGTCATGAAGGTTATGTTCCTAGCTTAGTCGACTGCTGTGTGCGGCTGGGAGTCCGTCGGCACCGCGGAGGCTATTGTTGCGACGGCGCAGCTGCTTCCGCTGCTGCCTTGGGCCAGCCGGCCCTCCAGCCTTCCTGACTTCCCGGCGACCCGCGAGCCCACGACGGAGGCGTGTAGGGCTCAGGCTCAGCTTCCGGGGGAGCGGCACACCGACACCGCCGTCATGCCGCGAAGGAGCAAAGGAACGCCAGTTCTAGCGCCAGCGGCGGGAGCCAGTTCTCTCGCCAGCGACGGCTGCCCCGGAAGCACAGCGGAGCCAGACTCTAGCAGGTAAATAGCAGCGCATTTGCTTGTTCGGTTCCGTCAGGGCGCAGTCGCTCTAAGCTGGGGACTTTACGCATATCGGTTGGGCCATGTTTTGGCATTGCTTGACTTCAAAAGTCAAGAGCTGGGTTGTAGAGTTTCTTATATGTGCGTCAGCAGACTCTGCAGCAGAACTAACGCACTTTTCCATTCTGTGTCTCCATGCCGAAACACCTGGCTGCCCGCCCGATGTCTGCCCCAACGACCCTCTGTTCCATGACGCACGCTGGTTCGCCGCGAGACTGAGGGAGCAGGGCCAGAGTGAAGGCGTCGCGCCATCCCTCTACACGCCACATTCCCTGCGGCGCGGAGTAGTTTCGGCAGTGGCGCCCCTGGCGCGGAGCAGCTCGGCGGCAGCACTCCTGGCGCGGAGCAACTCGGCGGCAGCACTCCTGGCGCGGAGCAGCTTCGGCGGCGGCTCTCTGGCGAGGAGCACCTTCAGCGGCGGCGCCCCCGGCGCGGAGCAGCTTCGGCGACGGCGTTCCTGGCATGGAGCAGCGGCGGCGCTCCGGGCGCCCTCGGGCCTCAGCTGGTCGTCAGCAGCAGGCGTCCGCTGCATCGGATGCAGCAGGCTGGGTTCCTCCGTATGCAGCGGCGGAGGAGCAGTCAAGCGGCGTGGGAACGATGTGAAGCAGCCCGTGGTTAATGGACTGATGGGGCCGAGGCACGCAATCAGTCACGCGTCCCGTGGAGGACGCTCAGGTTCAGAAGGCCGCATTATGAGGTTCTGTTTCGGCTGTGTGTTTATTGCTGCCCCTCACATGTATTTATATACAAGGCAGGGTGTCTTTAAGGTTATAACAGTATAGTTACTGTTATGTGCAGCGTATACCTTATATTTGTGGGTTTTTACGTGCTGCCTCTGCTGCACTTCACAGGTCTTTAATTAGTGTTATATCTAGTTGCTCATGCCCACTACAGCATTGCCAAAAGTACACTAGAGCTACCTTTCTTATCATTGGTTGGCTTTAGGCAAGCTGCTAATATCTAATACTTTGGTACTAACGAGTATTCCTTGCCTGCTCATTCTAGTATTCAATAGCGCTCTAGAGTTCTGGAGTTAGCAGTAGATATTTTAATTGCTTCAGCTCAGCAGTAACCGCTAAAAGAAAGAACGTCACGCGGAGGGACGGAGCCCTTCGTATAATGGTGTTCTCTTCTGCAAAAGCAAGGTGTGTTGGGAAGGGGGAGAGTTTAATAAAATGTATAGGTTGCTGCATAATTCAGGTAATTAAAGGAGTATGGGGGCATAGTAAATGTACGCTATAGTGTCAGTTTAGTTATTTCGCGCTTCTGGTCACAGCAGTGTCCAAGCTGTTAGGTCCGCGGAAACAAATCATCCTCACCGGTGATTAGGAGTCTATGGATTCTAAGCGTTGCGTGTGTTGGGGGGGGACCCGCGTGGGTCCTTCCTTTTAGAATCCATAAGCCACTCTTAGGTTCCGCTTGTAGTATAGATTATGCTGCATTTATCCATGCGTGCTGCTCATTTTATTATGCTGCCTGCGGCTCATGTCCTATGCTGCTGTAATTGTTTAGGATTGATCATGGATTCGGAAGCATTGCGTGTTTTGGGGGGTTAGGACGCCGTCCTGGCAGGACGCCGTCCTTCCTTCTTTGGGGGTCTCGGATCATGTGACGCGGAGAGCTTCAGTCACGTATAGATGATTATAGCTTAATCATTTATCGTGGACGCGGCACATGATCCGTTAGCCGAATCCATCGCCAATCCATCCGCATGTAGTCTGGTTACGCTACATATTCATGCTGCTGCTTAGGCTATAGGATGCTGCTGCTTAGGCTATAGGATGCTACCGTATTGCTATATATATATTGCTCATATGTCTCTGCTGCCTGCTATATTGTATGCTTCCATTCTTGTCAATAAAGTCCATTCAACCTTAATGATTTGCCCCCTGAAATTAGGCGCAGGAAGAATGACGTAGCCAGTTCAGGGGGGAGATCTAAGAGGTTGGCGGCGCGCCCCCAGGTGGGCGGAGTATTATATTCCGCCCCCCACTCAGAGTATATCTAGGGTACTAACCCTACAGTGCTTCAGTTGCTAAACTCAGCGCCCCACCTCCTTCCCCAACTCCACCTCAGGATTAGGCTATCCCCTTGCTGGGGGTCTCGGATCATGTGACGCGGAGAGCTTCAGTCACGTATAGATGATTATAGCTTAATCATTTATCGTGGACGCGGCACATGATCCGTTAGCCGAATCCATCGCCAATCCATCCGCATGTAGTCTGGTTACGCTACATATTCATGCTGCTGCTTAGGCTATAGGATGCTGCTGCTTAGGCTATAGGATGCTACCGTATTGCTATATATATATTGCTCATATGTCTCTGCTGCCTGCTATATTGTATGCTTCCATTCTTGTCAATAAAGTCCATTCAACCTTAATGATTTGCCCCCTGAACTAATATAGTCTGACGGAATTAAACCAGGACATGTTAGGAATTGTAACAGCTGAAATGAATAATATATCAGTGTTCCGGTATTAACCTGCGGGCCGCATTAAGCGAAGGTGGGGGCCGCATGTGGCCCCCGGGCCGCCTGTAGCCCATGTATGCTATAAGGGATAGAGATTCACCTTCCATCAATATAACAAAAAAGGTGAAATAATACAGTTTAATCCAACATTTGGATACAATACATTTATCTGGGTTTTCCCAAAGCCAGAATGAGTGTTTCAGCAGATGACCTAACTTTATAAAGTGTATAGGTATTTGGCTGAGACTACATCAGTATTCATATTAAGATATATTAGCAATTGGATAAATGTATAGCTACATTTGACAAATTGTTCAAATCATATTTAGCTGATCTATTGCAGTTTAGCTAATTAACATGAACTCTAATGCAAATGATTGTCTCAGAATGTACAATAATATGATAAATGGCTCCCTCTAAAGGTTGTATAATAACTTGCAGACACTGCTTAACTATCTGTGCAAATTGAGGAAGAAAGAAAAGTCCACATTTGTGGGATTTAAGGAAGGGAATCAAAGCAACCTGTTAATGTATATTTCTAAATGCATTTCACATCAAATAATATTAAACTGGTTAAACTAGACATAGATCACAATGATCATATAATGTTACATAGATCATAAGGATCATGTTCAAGGCAGAAACATCAAACCAAAACACCGTGGCAGATGATAACTGGGGGTTTGAAGAACAAAGTAGTGATAAATGCTATATTTAGCAAAATATCTCACTGTCATCCATGTTTTATACCCACAGGCTTGTCCAATAATAACATCTCAAAAGAAAGAAAGAAAAAATGATTAAATCGGCTTAAATTAATGCAAATAATCACAATTAACAGATTCTACAAAGGCGTCTGGATCAGAACAAAATGAACCACAGCCATACGACCCAGTAACTCACTTTATAGTAACCATAACATTACACAATAGCTGAGGGTATTTAAAATATTGCTAAATCAGCTCCAGTATAACGTTGAAGAAATATTGATTGAAAAAACCTCACACATACCGTAAGCAATGCTTCAACAACGGTTTCCCTTCAATTTTGCACAGCTATACTGCGGTTTAATTGCCCCACGTAAGATTATTTTTATTCAATTGTTCAGAGGGATGCTTGTTTGTCAAGGGAGTGGAATAATCTGGAGAGGACTGATCATTATCCCCACAGCAAGTCACAGCAGCACACACTATCCTGTAGTGATGAGCCACTTGCTTCCCAAGCAACATGAATTCTTAACGCAAATGTATACTTTGTTGCATATGAGACATTTTCAGATCAAAATCACTATTTCTATTGAGCGACCTGGCGAGTGAGTGATATGACTGATGATGCTCTCTCGCTCTCTCTCTCTCTCGCGCTCTCTCTCTCTCTCTCTCTCTCGCTCTCTCTCCCCCCATCTTCCACATTCAGTGCATCCAGGAAGCCTCTGTGGAATATATACGGTATTTAGAAGTCGTTTAAGGCCAAAACCAACATTAATCCTGAGCAGTGAACAATCATGCAGCACTGTTTCTTTCCCTCCTATATATACATCTTGTGGCAATAAGGCTGAACGTGGAAGATCAATGTCAGACATTCCATTTTTAAGGATGAAAATACCCCTGGATTTGCTCAGGGATGCATCTGTTTCGAAGCCTACATATATGTAATGTACAATGAGATTTGGCAAAGTCTTTTGGGTCAGGCTGACACTGTGCAAACACAGTAATTCTATCACAGTGAAAGAACCAACAAATCTGATCACATCAATCCTTTTGAAACCCAAGTCTCGTTGTCCACCCCACTGTGTTGTTTTTCTCTTATCGGAGGCAGAAGGAAATGAATGTCATGGTACTTATAGTACTATAGTGTGTGTGTGTGCAAGCAAGCAGGTTTAGTTCCATGCCATACATACGGAGAGTCTCCTGTGGGAAGAAATATGTGCCTGGGGGAACGTAGCCAAGCTGATCCTTGGCTACGTTCATTCTGCTCTGCTGTGAGAAACAAGAGTTGAGGCTTACTTCATGTAAACCAGATGTCTCTTTGCTTTACATTTCGGCTTTAGTCCACTCAGACCCTGAGTCAGTAGACCCCGTACAGGGCACAGCGATACTCACCGTAAGGACATAAATGAAAGAATACAGAACATGAGCTCATTGCCTTTGCAGTGTGGGAAACCACTCTGACACTCTACTGTTCTCTCTGACTCTGAGCAAAGGAAAAGGAAACAATAATGGATAATCTGAAAAACTAGGCAAGCCTATTCAGCCGACTGACTTCCCTCTTATTTGTGATCTAATCTCTGTTCTATTCTGGTGTCAGGACTGGTGAACTGGATATTGAGCCATTCTTTCATAAAATGAATGGTAAATGGTCTTGTATTTATATAGTGCTTTTATATAGTCTTCCAACCAATGAAAGCACTTTACAATGTAGGCTGTGCCTCATATTCACTAGGGGTGTGAAAGAATATTCTTTATTCGAATATTCGTTCGAATGTTAACAATAAAAGAATATTCGAAAGTAAAAAATTGAGCTTCAAATTAATTTATATTTAATTAAAACAAATCTACCGCACTTCTCGCGAGATTCTGGGCGCATGGAACGTTAAAAGGTGGCTGGTCTCGCAAGGCAGAAGTCTCCATTCGCTGCTGCAAAAGTGGGCTGATCTACAGGTCCACAATGCGTTGCTGATCCAATACGTTGTGGGCTTGTACATTAAGGGTGCCTATTTAGCAACACCGTCATACGGCGAAGAATAAACCTCCAGCTGCTTTTAACTTTCCCTTCACACTGTCACTGGCCGTCGTCCGCTCCGCAGGGAAGGCTCTCTCCTTTCCGACGGAGTGGAGAGATGCACTCGCCTCGCAGTTCACTGCACACTCAGTGCTTTTAAACATATTATGTTGATTCAGAATGATTAACGAGTCAAGCTGAAACGTGCGACTCATTTGGTAGTGACGGGAAGCCGGACAACGAGACTTCTCCACCGAAAAACACAAAGCATGGATTTCTTCTCTCACGAGTCATTCTCCCCGCACGCAGCCACGGTAACGGTAAAACTCCGTCACACTCTTGTAGACTACCTAATTTGGTTCAAACCAAAACATACTCCATTGGTGTGATTATAATTGCTCGTTTCATGTCGTGGCTGTTCCAACTCCATCACAGGCTGCTGCTGTGACGCTTCGCAACGACGATGCGATGCTGCCAGGCACGTGCACACAGACATCAAACGGGGCTTGAGCCCCTGCCCTTTTAAGAGAGAATTGTCCACCAAAATGCCCTTTTAGAAATGTCAGCCCCTGCCTCTCTTAGCATTCTTTGCACGTCCCTGACCAACGCGGACCTGGCTGCACGACCGCGACTGTCTACAGTTTACAGTTTAGGCATTTAGCAGATGCTTTTAATCCAAAGCGACTTACAATAAGCAGATAACACAAATTATAATATAAATATCACAATAATAAACAAGTTAATATGTCAGTACACCAACAGCAATATAACAATGCAAATGAAATAAATAATTAAAGAAAAAGGTTTCTTAAAAAAAAAAAAAAAAAAAAAAGATTAGAATAAACAGCTTCGAATTGCGAATGCTTCGAATTATTCAATATTTTCGAATATTCGAATTTATTCGAATCAACGGTGGATTTTCGGGCGAATATTCGAATGCTATTTTTGGCAAATTTTCACAGCCCTAATATTCACACACCAACGGTGAAAATAATCATGCACCAACCTGCTTGTCTGGAGCAGTGAGGAGTTAAGTGTCTTGCTCAAGGACACTTCGATATGATGGCATGAGAAGCTGGGGAATGAACCAGGAACCTTCCAGTTCCAGATGGCCGCTCTACCTCCTGAGTCCAGATGCATCAAAGGAATCAATGAATGAAATATTGTTTAGAATTATCTTGTTTATTTTCCCAAAGCCAACTATAACTTAACAAAGGCCACGTGCAGTTATGAAGCTGAATTTACACGCCTTCTAAATGAGAAAAGAGAGCTAGAGTGAAGCTCGAAAGTCCAATACATCCGGCTTCTGATGGCCAACTCCTTTTCCATTGGGAAAACGGGACCAAATAACCATATTCATGTAGTAAGAGTTACCTATGTCCTGTCCAGTTTGCCATTTGAATATAAGAACTTGCCCAATATAAAATAAAAAGCTTGCACAATGACTTTACCATTATAGGTAATGGAAATGCATCATGGATCGGGAAAGCAGAACCTATGATAAAAAGAAGCAGATATGTCACAGCATACTGTACATATATTCAGTAATCATGGGCTATAGTATTGACACATGTGCAGTAATACATGGCAGGGTATTGTAATCTCCTCTATATTTATTTCTATGAACAAAATAACTGGTGGATTTGATTTCATTAAAGTTGTCGGGAGTGATCAGTAGGTAGCGCCGAACAGATGATTACCTTTTTAGTCAAATAACCATCACAGAAAAACATATCCCAGGAATAGATAGGATAGGACAGATGTAGAACAAGATAATGATGCTGGACGGTGTAGGCCTATTGACATGATTGATTATTCTATCCAGCCCTTCCGGCAATAAATGGAGTTGGGACAACTAAAGTTCAGGAGCAGGGCCACACCTACAATCAGGCTATCTCCAATCAGGTTGCATCTGCTCACCTATAAAAGCTCACCTAACCCACTTCCCCCAATCATTATCGCATTCTGCAACCCTCCCAACCACCCCACTACTTTCCTCTCTTCTCTCTACTCTTTCCTTCTGTAGGGGGATTCATCGTGCCCGGGAGCTACGGCGGGCCCCCTTCGAAGCTTCCCCAATTCTGTAAGTTCGGTATCAGAGACTCGGCCTCTGATACTCGTCATCGACTCTGCATCGAAGACTATGCATCATCGACAATCCGGCATCGGCCACTCTGCATCATCGACTCAAGTCCCTCGCATTTCTATTCGTTTCGCTCCATTCGTTTCACCGTTCTCTTCAATAAATTCTTAAACTATCAATTTGTAGTGGTCCTTGCTAGTGAAGTTACAATTTGCTGACATGTAAAAAAGGAAGGAACCCCCCCACACACACACACACACACACACGCACACGCAGTAGATTACATAAACAAATTAATTAGGAAGCATTGACTCTGGCAATACAGTACTTCTGAATTGAATTAATAATGGACAAATCATCAGTAAAGCTAATCTTGGCTTAAGGGGCATCCAGTACTCTTTATACAAACGCTGCGGTTGCCTGCCCTGAGGAAGTACATTTCCTATTGAGTGAAAAAACACAGGTATGCCAAGTGGTCCCTGCCATGCCATAAACAATACATACAGACAATTCTGCTCTTATGAGTCCTGGCTGGGCAGCCATGAGACGCAGGACATACTGACATCTCATAAAAGGAGAGTTAGAGAGAGCTGGAGCTCTGAGTGGGGGGTGGAGCTGCAGTGTTTCATGCAAAGGGCAAAACAATGTCAACCTGACTTCACTATTGTTATTGCAACGGTCGCTTAGATACAGTCGCCCCCTGACCAGATGACTGGTCGGGAATATTTATACACCCAACCCAACACATGTGACTTTAATTACTGAACTGAAGTAAGGTGTGCATCTGGTTCGCCACTCTTGTCAGTGTAAGTAGCCATCGTGGTCATGTGAGTAGTGGGAGGAAGAAGCTCACACCCTTCGCCCTCAACTGTCCGCTGAGGGGATGGCCTTCATGATGTAAAGTGCAATTAGCCGCTTTGTGAATATGGTGAATGGAATAAAACTAGAATTGATTAGTAAGCAACATGTAGACCCCAATGGTTTATCAACTAGTATCTGTGCGTCATCTGTAGCAATGCAAAAGAATGTGGACATCGAGCTTGCTTCTCTAAGCGTCATAAGGAAGATTCCAAGCTGCCCAGGCATAAGTCATATTAAATATCATTGCCGTCAGACTGCTCTCTCCACTATTCATCAGCTTCAATCGGATTTATAGTGATTACATTTCTAAGGGTTCTGGCAGAAAGATCTGGGTTCTTGTAGACAACTGTTGTAGGAGAGACCAGATACCTGGTATTCATTACAAGCCTATTATAATGTCACTTCCATAAATACGTCTCCATTACACTAAACAAATACTGTAACCATGGGCTTGACATTAACTTTTTGAGGCACTTGTCTTCTGGACAAGTACATTTCCCATTCACTTGTCCAGGCACAAAAGTCATTGTCTGGATATAATTTGCTATTTCACAGTAATTTATTTTTCTGTTTTTTAAAAAATTTTATTTGATAAATAAATAAGACCCCCCTTCACCCACTCCACCCCACAGTCCATAGTCTGCGTCACAGAAAAAGTGAAACCAAGAGCCACTTGTCCAACGAACAAGTACATTTGTATCTAGAACTGCACTCTGTCGAGGTGCCAACTTGCGCACATGCCATGAATGGCCTACTTGTGCGCCAGCAGAGCCCGCTATGAGGTGCGCTCACCACTGGCATCACCAGGAATGCTGGTCCCTCATTGGCTGTTAATGATGACGTTGCTGGAAATGCTGGTCCCTGATTGGGCTACGGTTTTAAACATGGGCAGATACCGACATACATACAGTACATATGTACAACTGTACATCTTATGTACATACGCAGCCGAACGCAGTACTTGCACGCTATGTTGGTGCAAGTAATGAACTTACATCCATAAAGATGTATTAGTTGTCCCGGACAACAGGACAAGCCTTAATGTCATGCCCTGAAGACCTAGAGCAGGGCTCTGAGAGGCTTTCAGATTTCAGGAAGTAACCTGGGGGTCTATTAGGATTTAGTCCACTTGCCAGAATCTGAACCCTGGCATATTGAGTACACCAAGGTTTTATGTTAGAAATGTTGAGTATGGGTCCCCAGCATGTAGAAACTGCCGGATGCTAACTTGCATATGTTGAGCAATTTTAATAATAATTTGCATAATTCGATTTATTTAGCATAATCCCCCATAATAATGGATAATATGTCAAAAACTGATTGGCCGATTTGAACAATACTGGAGTGGTTTTCGGGGTTATTGAGGATGCTGAATCCATTTCTGTCATTTTCTAAATTCAAAATGGCCGTTTTAAACCGGAAATGGCCATATACCAACTGGAAAATCAACAAAAAAGTATCAAAATCACCCCACTTTAAGTTGGTATAATAAGGCCATTTCCGGTTTAAAACGGCCATTTTGAATTTAGAAAATGGATTCAGCATCCTCAATAACCCCCAAAACCACTCTAATATTGTTCAAATCGGCCAATCAGTTTTTGACATATTATCCATTATTATGGGGGATTATGCTAAATAAATCGAATTATGCAAATTATGAAAATTGCTCAACATATGCAAGTTAGCATCCGGCAGTTTCTACATGCTGGGGACCCATACTCAACATTTCTAACATAAAACCTTACTGTACTCAATATGTCCGGGTTCACAATGGGGCTCTATGGGCTGGCAAGTAGACTAATTAAGAGTACAAAACAGAAAAAGTACAAAACTATGGCACCACCTCTTTAAAATTCGCCGCAAACAAATGCTACCAAGGAGCAAGAAATGTCCACATAATGCTACTTACTGTATGCAATATGTATACTAGTATTCGTACTTTCGTGTTTGAGATTTTGTGTTAACGTACAGTATAGGTTACAGCTGCCCTACATGCCTGGTCTTGGTTATAGAGGATCTCTACACTACAAGTATAGAACATCGAAAGCAGGTTCAAGAGACCCCTGACATTCTGGAGAAAGAAAACATTCAACTTTGGCTGCCTCAGTCAGTTAAAGTGCATGAAGAGTGTCTCTACATCTTGTTTTAAAAGAAGCCAATTAAAAGCCTGGCCTGAAGTGGAATCTCTGTCTGCAGGAAACAATGCCTTGTTGCTGAGGCATAACGTTTCACAAGGACTTGGCTTTTCTGGCTCATCAGCAACAAGTTATTTTAACCTTTTATGTGCTCAGAATCGGCCCCGTTTTGGAAGACCACCATATGTTCAAAGTAATGCTCCATACAGTGCTTAGATAATATGAATAATGTAATCAAACCCACATAATCAGTCACAATAATATTTTTTCCAAATAAGTTTCCAAATTATCACGTGACCAGGGGTCATAAATATGCCCATACATGAAAAAATGTGCAAATGTGTCCCTGGTAAAGACTTGGCCTTGTCTGTGGTACATTCTAGATTTAGCTTTTAAACACAGTTATAATGTTCCTTCCTATTTTGATCATATAAGAATGTCAAGTTTCCAGATTTTATTCAGAATATGACACTGATTTACTATGGCACTAGGACAGCTGTTCTCAAATGTTTTATTTTCAAGGACCCCCATAACTAAGGGCTCATGGGTCCATTTGGATCATACATAGAATTTGACATAAATGGTAAAACTTGTTGTAAACGCCTGGCTCATTTTCAAATAGGCAAAAATGAATACAAAGACTCTTACATTAGTTACGCTGTGCCATTTGAGTTGAACTGTGCATTTGAGAACAGCTACACAAGTGAGCTAGTTTCAACTTGTAATATGTTTTAAAGAGGCTATGAAAAAAACATAAAGACCCCTGTATAGCAAGCAACCCAGCGTTACATCATGCTTGAGGGAATTCCAAACATTTCCTGAATTTAGGGCTTTCAGGGAGCTATGAGTAAAAGGAAGCTCCAGAGAAAGTTCTCTTCCCATGATAAATGCTGTGTGTGTAAATGAAAACAACCATTTTACAACATGCATGACAATAAAAAAATAACATACAGTCGATCCCTTCAGTGAGATATTGTCACGGTGGGGCAGAAACCTTTTATCTCCATATTTAATCTCTTTATGATTTTTCATAAAAATGGCCCATTAATATAGGCTATATTTTGTTGTACAGTTATAGACAGCATCGCAACAAAAGTAGAGAAAAAAATAGAGAATTTTCAAGCTCACATGTTGCTATGTGAGCTTGTAGATTTGTTATTTTTGCTAACAAAATAATAGCCTATATGCCAATCCATGATGACATGCTCAAAATAGGGATGGCAGGTTTAAAGTGGTTAAGTCTGTCTGTGTGGGTTTTATAAAAGTGTATATGGATGGAAATTACTGTATTATTAACAAGCTTGTCACTTATTAACACGCTTGTCACTAAATAATATCTACATCCATTGGAACACATTTGGACATACAGTGCAGTACAAGGTTTGAGGCAGACATTGGCGTTGTGCAGTGCAGTGGGATATAGTCTCAAGTAGGCTAATCCATCTTTTTAGTCTTCTGTAGGACTATGATTCAAATGGCACTGTTGGCCTAAAATTAGTTTTCTACACTTTGTTTATCAAATATCACAATATACTGTACACAAGCACAGGATGTTCTTCTTTAACATGGCTGCCATAGCACAGCAATCAGTGATAATGTATCTGGTCCAAGTCCAAATGAAATACAATCTTTGTTTGTGATCAAAAATAATTGTTTACAAACACACATCCTGTCTCTCTCTCTCTCTTTCTCACTCACTCACATGCAGGCATGCATGCGCACGCACGCACGCACACACACACACACACACACACACAAAGTCACACACAAACGTTTTTTATTACCGCTATTCTTAAAAGCTCTAATTGTGTCTTTTAAAAAATAACAGTAAAAGTCTCAACTCATTGATGCCTGACATTGCCTCTACAGCACTGCATTCCCACCAAAATACTTAGGGCAGCAGTGATTTATGGCTGCTCTAAAACTATTTTGGTAGCCTACTTCTGACTGTACACATTATTTGTTAGTGACAGGCAGGCTACTTCATGGTTGCATACCACAAGAAATGAAAATAAAAATATACAAACCCTAATGAATTAAAGTAGATAGGTAGGCCTACTAGGTTATTAAAGTATAATTCTGCATCCCACAACCACCACATTGCATAACATAGGGCTTTCTCTTCGTCAACTTGCAGAAGCTTTAGCATCATCATCATCGTCGTCATCAGCTGCTCCAGCTTCAGGTGAGCCTGAGATGTCATCATCAACAGTCACAGTCACAGTCTACTCTGGATCATCCCATCATCAACAACAAACAAGGCTACAACAAAATCAAGTCAACGCCGTCGGAAGTAGGTCACTATAATTTACAATTACGCGATTGATTGATTGATTGATTGATTGATTGGTTACGTAACGTTTCATACCACTATTTCGCTGGCAAAATGACCAGGCTAGCTATAAATGATCAGTCAGGGACGGCCGGGTGTCCTCAGAAATCACTGGTGAGCGACTGCGACTCCTCTTGGCCATGAGTTGCGCATCCATTTGGTACTTGCCTTTGCAAACAAATTGACATGATGATGATGACAACATCGCAGGTGGAAATGAAATCTCAGGTCACTGATCTTATCTTACCTTATTATCTGGTGTCTCTTCGACTTCGGTGCCAATGTGTCGCATCAGTGCCGGGTCCAAACTCCTAGTCTGCCTGAGTTTCTGTTTGGAAACCATTCTTGGAGAGCACGGGAAAACACTGCTGAACAAACCTTGCGCGTGCATTATTCCTTTCGCTCGTTGAGTTTGAAACAAAACGCGAGTTGAGATGTACAGCTCTGCGGGAGAGAGGCCCAGAAGGACCCTCCGTTTGAAGTGAAAGTTGTAGTAACAAAAAGAAGGGACCGTTCCACGAATGGTCCTCCGTGCGTCAGCATGCTGCGCCCTTAGTACGTGCGTGTCGTGGAGGTTCTGCTCTCACTCACAGAGTGAGGGAGTCCCTGTAGGAAACCAAACGCACCCCCACGCCCCTCCAGCAGCACTTAGACCTTTTTTAGGGGTCTTCAACGTTTTCAGGCCAAGGACCCCTTAGTTGAGAAATAGATGAAGCAGGGACCCCCACAACCTGTTCATAGATTCTCATTCCATATAGTTTCATTGTTTGACAGCACAATTATCAGTGTAGCTTATGTTGGATTCTATTTAACCACTTGAACCGTCAATACTTAAAAAAAACTTGACATTTCATTCTGTTCTTATTCTTATTCTGCTGCTCTTTTTCCCCTCTTCACCAAACCTCTTTGCTGAAAATAGCCGATCTACAAGCTCACAACGCCTCACAGCGTGAGGCGTTGTAAGCTTATAGATCTGCTATCTTTGGCTACAGTTCTCAGAATATGGACACTGGGGTTCAAGTTGTTAATATAAAAAGGATTGGAAGATTTGGAGGACCCCCTGTAGTAACTCTGAGGACCACATGTTGAAGACATTTTAGAAATTCCCTTTGTGATTACGAGAAATTCATAATACAAACATGTTTGTGACCATGAAAACAGTGTAATTACTGTATATTGTACTTTCTCATGTCATGGCCACAGCGAACTGCACAGTTAGCCAAACATTGTGACTCATTTTAAAATGTGCAAATTAGAATTAGAATTTACAAGCAGAGATCAGAGTAATTGGCATTCAGCACACACCATTAACACACAGTAGGCCTACCTATCCTATACCATGTGACTGTGTGGATTGAGTTGAGCTATAACGTCCTAAACTCTGTTTTGTCATATTATTAGAGATATGTAGATTTGATTATTTTGCGATTGTATCTAACTTGTGTCTGAAATTATCGCCTAATGAAAGATAGTCTAGTGAGAAATATGTGTCTTGAGAAAGGTGGAACGATTGGTTCGCCAGCATCGCCACAGCTTCAGAGATGTGTGTTCTTCATAGTAAGTGAGATACTCGCCATGTAGTGCCATGGGATCATGGCTCTTCCTGTGGGAGCCCCGGGGAAGGGACCTGTCTGATAACATGACATGTGAACCAGCAGTGCATGGTCACGATAAGCCTTCATCAGATACCCGAGTCCGCCAAACAGACAGGGGAAGTGGTGATAAGAGAGCTGCTTTGCGGCTTTGATCCACTTTTTTCGTGGCAGGGTTTGGAGCAAAAGACTCCTCGCAAGATTCTCATCACACTTCCCCTCGTGTCATTTTTCTCCGCATGAATCAGGATAACTACTTCCTCAGGAGTGGACATCCACTGAACATGCAAAGCATGCAGGGACGTGCTGGGCCCCTGATTCAGCCCGGGAAAAAGAGTTGGAGAGGCCCTCATTTTTTTTTATTTTTTTTTTATAATGCGTCGTTGTCGGGTGGAAACCTTGTCCAAAACCGTTTGTTTTGTATTTATCATTTAAAAATGATTTAAACTAGTGAAAACAGCCGATCTACAAGCACACAACGCCTCGCGGTGCGAGGCGTTGTGCTTGTAGATCTGCTGTTTTCACTACTTTTGTGCAACGGCCTTGTATGATGAAGCAAGGCTTTGCTTTGCGAAAAAATTATACATTTGAAACTTGGAGATACGAGGTTTCTGCCCGACAATGACGATTTACTTTGTTGGCTGCACAGCCCCCAAAATGGAACGAAGGCCGACATTTTATTTTACATTTTTTCCTAATGGCCTGGACCGGCCGTTTGGGAGTTGTCCCGCTTTTCCCAATGGCCAGCACGTCCCTGAAAGCATGCAACAGGAGACAGTCGGAACCTAGAAGTATGTGTTCAAATATCCCACCTACGTAAGCAAAGTTCCAAATTAGGTCATTTAGGTTTGGGATTTAGATGTGCATAATAAGCTTTTTTTTCCAGAAGAGGACAGTTGTTTCTCTACAGTAGGGGTCTTCAGTGTTTTCAGGCCAAGGTAGTTGAAAGAGAGATCTCCCCAGAATAGGGATGCTAGGGTTCAAGTGGTTAATGTAAAAAAAGAATATCCTCACAAAGATTTGGTGCCCCTGTATAGTAACTCTGAGGACCCCCTAGGGAAACACCCTGTTCTACAGTATCACTGATCAATCCTCACTTGAAACGGGCATAGCAGTGGGCGTGGTTTACTGGTGCCATTCATTTTTCACATACAGTGTAGACTTTTACAAAGATATTTATATAAATTATTTTAAGCCTAGTTTCAAGCCATCCAGGATCCTGGTGAAATCATGAAAAAGAAAACCTACAACCATACATAAAACCTTTGATTCTGTGAAGAAAAAATGTTCTTTCTTTTTTCTTTTTTTTTCTTTTTCTTTCTTTTTTCTTTCTTCTTCCACAGGATCAAAGATGTTATGGTCATGATTCACCAGGATCCTGGATGGGCTTTAACATCATTGTTGTAAAGATCCATGGGAAAATGAATGGGAGATGTTATTTGTGGCACCAGTAAATCACTCCCACTGCTACAATTGAGACAGCGGCGCCCACTTCGGGTAAGGGAGAACGGTGTACTGCAAGCCAGCCCATAGAATGTCATTGCAATTCAACTGTGGTTAGCTGAAGACAATATTGATTTAAATAAATATATGTTAAACAAATATATGGACTGACTCTGCCAACATATCTTCTTGTTTTCTAAATAAATGATGTGTCACATAAATTTGCCACTTGAATGGATTACCCATAATGTTAACAGAGCAGAGGGGAAACGGCAGACAGAGAACCTGTCGCTTTTCAGTGACATCGCTGTCATTACTGCAATGCATTTACGAGCGCCGACTTTGAAGTTCCCGACTTTTTCCAACTACTGAGTGAATTCTCCAGGTTAGTATTAATCAAAAAATAACTTGCAAGACTCCATTTGGAGAAGCAAGATGCGACAATTTCCCAAAAATAAATAGCCTAATTATACATGAGAGACAATCGTATCTGG
>NC_137829.1:28502789-28695289 GCF_963921795.1 Nannobrachium achirus
CTCCACACAGAAATTCCCTTTCAACAACGGTATGGGCACTGATGACAATTTAACAATTTAATACAAAATGTATATTAATCACATTAAATTGGTGTCCCCATTTTGGAGTGTTTGAATCGTTCAAAAAAAATGTTTTCATCTTATTTTTGTAATATTATAATTTTTTTAATAGATCTAGAAGCTCACAATGTGTCACAGTGGTAGGCATTGTGAACTTGCAGAAAGGCAATTTTCGCTGTATCAAGAAAATGTCCCCCTTTTTTCTTTTTTTTAACTAATTGGACTCTGGAACTATTAACCTCATCTAGCTTAGAATACAACAAATGCAGTTCTCCACTTTGATCACTTGTGTGTGCTGGTGTATTCTTTCCTAGAATTCTTGTGTAGGAAGCACATGGCATCACACTGGCTGTGCATTTACTGAGAAATAGTCCTAGCTGAATGTAACTGTAGATGTAGATGGCTTTTTAAAACCGCACAGTGATGCAGACATGAGATGGATTTGATTGTATCTTTATGTCTGTCTCCTGTTTTATTTTTGTTACTGTAAATGGCTCAGTTTGGGGGTTGGAGCTTTGTTTAATCCAGGGGTCTTCAACATTTTCAGGCCAAGGACCCCTTAGTTGAGAGAGAGATGATGCAGGGACCCCCACAACCTTTTCAGAGATTCCATATAGTTTCATAGTTTCATCAGTGTATTTTGGATTCATGTCAAATTATGTTTTCAGATATTTAACCACTTGAACTGTCAATACTTAATAATGTTGACCTTTCACTATGTACTTAGTCTGCTCTTTTCCCCCGCTACACCAAACCTCTTTGCCTAAAATAGCCGATCTACAAGCTCACAACGCCTCACGCTGCAAGGCATTGTGAGCTTGTAGATCTGCTATTTTTGGCTAAAGTAATCAGACTAAGGACAGGGTTCGAGTGGTTAATATAAAAAAGGAGAAAAAAGTTTTTATCACACAAAGATTTGGAGGACCCCCTATAATAACTCAGAGGACCCCCTAGGGGTCCCGGACCCCCTGTTGAAGACCCTTAATCCATCAGAACCAATGTACCCTATTGTGTCTGCAAGTTGTCCATGTTTAATACAACTTGAGACATGCATGGCAGCAAGCCATTTCAAGGAGATTCAGAAAGGTGACCTGTAAATACTGTAAAAAAAAGCAATTACGGATTAGCATTTTCCTGTTGAGTTTCTCAGCAGAATGTAAATTTTCTGGAGTTTAGCATACTGTAGCCCAAAAGTATGCTTAAACAATCAGTATATTGAATTACATAAGCCTGTGTGCAGTCTGTGCGACGCTGCGTAGTAAGGGAACTTGCGCGGATAGAGTATGAAATACAATGCATTTGTCTTTGAGAAGCTGAGATGCTACTGTAAGACAAAACAATATTTCAGTCCATTTAGCAGGGTGTGAGAGTGCAGAAGTGATCCGATTGTTGAGTGCTATGATTACGGCGATTACCGGACCTCACACTCAATAGCACAACTGTCCTATAACGAGGGGGGAAAATGGGAGTAATGGTGAGAACAAAATGCAATCTAGATGTCAGACAAGATGCTGATTAACCACTTACAGAAGCAGCCCCTGAGCCAGTGCAAGGCCACGTCATCTCACATTTCCACTCAGTCTCATCCTTGAAACATAACTGCCCACTATCTATTGATTTTCCACTCTTCTCAATATCCCCTTACCGTTGATAGAATTTACGTCAGACTATCAATGTTTCGAGGAGTCCTCCCCTCCTATTGCAAGGATCTTTTCACCAGAATACAGCCAGGGCTCACTCTGAGCTGGCCCTCCATTAGCTCCGGTGGTGTGTGTGTGTGTGTGTGTGTGTGTGTGTGTGCGCCTGCCGTGGAGAGAAGACATGGAGCAGGAGAATACAGGTGAAACTGAAAACTGTGATGACACTACAGACAGTCACCAAGAGCAGGAGAGGTAAGTTTGCTGTTGCTGTCCCCCCCAACGTAATACTTCTAATGCAATTACTGGCATTGTGGCTGACAAAATGTGTGTGTGCGCTCGCACGCGTGTGTGCGCCATGTGTGCATGCGTAACTGCGTTTGTGTGTGTGTGTGTGTGTGTGTGTGTGTGTGTGTGTGTGTGTGTGTGTGTGTGTGTGTGTGTGTGTGTGTGTGTGTGTGTGTGTGTGTGTGTGTGTGTGTGTGTGTACACAGGTGTATAATCTATTTTCATTTGGAACAAGTCCAGTTTGTATCCTGTATAACAATGTCCTAGTTTGGCTTTCAGGCATACAAATGATCAGGACATTATTCAGTCAGGAGGACATTATTCAGTCAGGAAGATTGTTTCTGTTAAAGCCTTGATTTTTAGTTATCCTTATACTGTAGATGCGGGAACATGTACTGATTATCAGAAAATGGTCTACTTCAAAATTACTTCACTCAATCAAACCTAATTCAGGGCATTATACAAATCGTCACTGTTGGGCAGAAACCTTTTATCTCCAAGTTTCAAAATAGTATGTTCTTTTGTCAATTAAAGCCCTACTTCATCATAGAAGAGTCACACAAAGGTTGTGAAAATAGCCGATCTACAAGCACACATCGCCTTGCAATGCGAGGCGTTGTGTGCTTGTAGATCGTCTATTTCCACTATTTTAAATCGTTTTTAAAATAATAACAAAAAGAAAACGAAGGTTTTGGACATATAAGGTTTCCACCCAACAACGACTAAAGGTAACATGTTCTGAATCAGAAAATGTTATCGCTATCAGAACTATGGACTCGTGGTCGCAGCCTGCAGCTCCGCAGTGCTCCGGCTTCAATTCTAAGTGACAGCATCTGTTTGTGACCTTACAGCTTTCCATGGACACATTGATTTTTCTCCCACGTTACAGATAATTGCTGGATGCTATGAATCCTATCCTCCCAGGGCATCAGGGAGGAGCTTTTGTAGTGTGTTGACACGAGAGCCGCTATCTGATTCGAGGAATATGATATCCTGGAATCTCATTGACTGTGATTGACTTCTGTGTACTTCCTGTCTATATGGTACGAGTAAAGTCTAAACAGTTTTGGAAAGTGTTTTGCCTCTTTGGAGTTTGGGGCAAGTCTGTTTATAGGGTTAGGGTAAATGATTGTGATACATTTGATTCTAGAAAAACAGTGTTTTCTCCAAGCACGGCAATTAATAAACTTTCAAATGACCATAAGCTCTTCGGCGAATTCCATTCATTTTTCACTTTGCTGAATTAATCGTGATTAATAACATATTCTCAAACGTTATCCTGTCATGAGAAAAAGTGATAATCACTACTATTCTGACTCAGTGAAATAAATCACACCATTAGAGTAAATGCAGTCTACGGATTTTACAAATACATTAGTAACCTTTAGTGGAGCTGAGCTTTTCTCTAGCAGCTGTTGTTATGTTAATAGCAGTTTTCCTGTTCTGCATGGAGCTACGCTCATCATTTTATGCAAATGACTGCATCCATTGTTTGTTCTGCTCCATAAACTGTCATCTTCTGATGAGAAAGTCACTTCCTTCTCTCTTAACCACTTGAACCCCAGCATCCACATTATATTCTGCTGGGAACATTAGCCAAAACTAGTAGATCTACAAGTACAAGCTCACAGCACGTTGTGAGCTTATAGATCGGCTATCAGGTTAGGTGTACTAGGTCAGTGGTTCTCAACCTTTTCAGGCTGCGACCCCCAAAATAATCATATTTGAACTGGGGACCCCCCCACCCTGACGAGCACGAAGAGTTGAGACATTACATTTTATATAACATGGTTCTATTGTGAAAATAGCAGATCTAAATGCGCACAATGCCTTGCAACGTGAGGCGTTGTGAGCTAGTAGATCTGCTATTTCTGCCTCTAATACTGTATTTGACAATTTGGTCAATGTTTAATTTGTCATTTTAGAGGTATTAAAAATTCCTTAAATTGTCACTGTAGACATGTGCATAATACTCTCTATACACTTAAACGTTATGTTGGTTTGTTTACTGTTGAGAGAGAAAACAATGTAAGTTAATCATCTGGGGAGCCCCCCCAAAAATATTGGGGACCGAGTCCCGACCCACAGGTTGAGAACCACTGTACTAGGTGACTAGGCATGGCCAGACTAATATCACTGCGTAGATATTAGTCTGGAATCTCTGTATGGAACCTGCATTTCCAAGGGCGGATTAAGAAAATACCTCTGGTGATAAAGCCGCCCCATATTTGTATACTGGGCCCTGATCGATCCCTCACAACTTTGGAGGGAGTGAAATCCCATCACAACTGAGCAGTGCCAGACCAAATCTGCCGAGGGCAATTAATTCTATTTTTGCAATGGCAGATTCGTCTGGTTTTCAGGCAAGTGTAGACTAGGACTGGACAATTAATCAGTCATCATATCGGTATTGGTATCGGCCTGAAAAAGGCTTTTGTGATGATGAAGGCTGCAGATTCTATCAGTGTTTTCTGGGAACGCTCAAGGGTCAACAAGTTGGAACATTTTTAAATTCAAGCTGTTTATGTTGGGATGTGAGCCAACATTTATAATAAATAACAGTGCATCCCTAGTTTTGGAATAAAGAGGCATTGCTTTTTCATATTCAGTGTTTGTATGCCCTTTTCAGAATAGACACAAACACAATTATTATTATTATTATTATATTATTATTTTCATTACAAAATGAGATCATATCGACATCGTTTATATCGTTTATCGGCCATAACAGCAATTATATCGGATATCGATATCGGCCAGAACTTTCATGTTGCCTATCCCTTGTGTAGACGGAAAAAAGCGGTCCAAGAACAGAGCCAACTCACGTCCGGTTTATTAAGTCTAGAGAGTTTAAGTGGTTAACATACTACCATAATAGTCTGCCCTTGAGTTTGTATGTTCATTTTGCCATCAAGCTCTAAAAGCATCTATCAAGGAAGCATGTAGCTCCACATTGCTCTGAGAAGACTGAAGCCTAAGCTATACTTGATTACAAGCAGTGTCTTTGACCACTTAAACCCTATACATTTCATTAACCTGCATCCCCAATATACTTGGCTATACCCCTCCTTTTTCCACTCTACACCAAATCTCTGCCGAAAAAAGCCAGTCTACAAGATCACAATGCAATGGATTGTGAGCTTGTAGAGCACCTTTTTTGGTGCACAATACTGCATGCAACTACATACCCAGGCACTAACCATTCTCTCATACACACAGCACAGCAGTGCACATTTAATTCAACTAAATCCAGGGCTTCATTGTGGTGGTGGTCCAGACAAAACATCCTAGAGATGTGATGGTACTACAGTACACATGGGGTTATTGCACTTTGAACATCCTCCCATCCCTCGTGCTAAGTGGTGTGGCCTATGTGTCATGGAAAAAACAGGCCACTGATGCAGTCAGTGCACTGTGGCCTAGGGCGAGAGTCATGCAGGCCACATGACCGGGGTGGGTTCGTGTTAAGTATTTATGTCACAGAAGGATCTACTTTTGTCTGTGTTTAACCTCACTGAGCGCCGTTCAGTCCATATGGTCCACAATGCAGAGCCATAAGCCAAAGAGCAAAAACAAAAAGAAACATTATGGGCCGCAGTATGCACAATAGATGAGTTGCAGAATATACAGAGGTAACATACATAGTAAGAAGAGGTGGAAAAAGTACACACATTTAGTATCAATACTGCACTGTAGATGTACTCCGTTACAAGTAAATGTCCAGAATTCAAAATGTACTTGTGTAAAAGTATGAAAGTATTGGCACCAAAATGTACTTAAAGTACCAAATGTAAAATTACAAAATGTTTGAAAATAGCAGATCTACAAGCTCACAATGCAACGCGTTGTGAGCTTGTAGATCGGCTAGGTATGAAATAGGGCTAAAATGGTTCGTGTATGTTTTATAATATTATAATTTATGTCTACAGTACAAAGTAACTAGTAACTAAGGTTTTCAAATAATTGTAGTGGAGTAAAAGTACAATATTTGGATTCAAGATGTAGTGGAGTAGAAGTAAAAGTATTGGAAATTGGAATTACTCAAGTAAAGTACAAATACCTCAAAACTGTACTTAAGTACAGTACTTAAGTAAATGTACTTAGTTACTTTACAACACTGTACAGCGGTAACAGTAAGGATATGTCGTTATAGAAATCCTACGGCTCCAATAGAGCCACAGGCGGTTCCCATACATACCTGTGCATTCCTCAGGACAGCGAACTCCCATTTGCTCTAGTCTAGACGACCATCAGACCACCGTCCATGCCTAGCATGGGGTGTATTATGCAATCAGTTCCCTTTGCTTGCAGAGGCACAACACACGTGCCTCGGTTCATAACGAGTGAAGGACTGCACCATTCATGCATGAAATCAACTACACAGCATAATCCAATGTGAAATATCATGATGCAGTATAATGCCCTGGTTTCATGGCAGAATACTCACGGCATTCAGCAATCTAGACATTAGATATTACTTACATAGTTTGTTCATTACCATTATGTGAACCGAACCCTGGCGACTGCACTACAGCTGATAATAGATACGGATATTATACAAAATATGAGGAAAGGGAAATGGGAATAGAGTGCTATTGTGTGACATTTAGGTTAAGATCTAATAATCCATCGACTATAGGATTTAGTCATGGCTCTATACAGGGTGACAGGTGGCAGGCGCGTAGTGATAGAATTTGGATTACGGTTAAAGCTTAATTTTTAAGCTTCCATGACGATAATCATGAAACACATGCCATTTTTCAAATGTCTTGCTCGGGGATTGCGATCAACAGTTCCGGTGTAGCATTTGGCTTTGTTGCAGAGCTGTTTTGAACAATACTTACAATACATTGCCATCAGCAGGGCGAAACAATGCTGAAACACGAAGTTCAATACATGTAAATTCCATCCCAATAGACCAAATGTGTGGCCTTTTCTCCTCATTGGGGAATCCTTAACTCCAGCCCAGCCACCCATTGGAGTCCAGCTGTTCAACATTGATCCCCCATGCTTTCTGATGCACTGGCCCGGAATGTGATGTTATTTCATTACTGAGGCAGAAGAGACAAGCTCGGTCTCCTCCCCGGGGGTACTGGCCCCCTCACTTGGAGCACGGTATGTGATGATAACTGAATGGCTTAGTCAGGCTAGCTCAGTCGCCTATGGAAACTCCAAATCAAGCGTGGTGCAGAGAGAAATTCTGAACCCAGGGAAAGAGGACCGGAGTGTATACACATCAGTGAGAGAGACTGGATAGGGCAGGCCACTGGGAAAAACAAGCAACTAAAAGATTGAAACAAGAGCCGCTTCAAAAGCTTGCCAACTGAGATGGACCAAGACGATGACAACGAACTTGGAGTCTTCACTGTTATTCAGTGAGTACTAGGCTACTGTGGATAAAGTGTGTTCTTTACCCTGGTTTGCAAATGAATCAGCCACTTCATTGCTCGTAACTGTTGTATACCCCATGGCAAAGGTGATTGTACTCATTTCTTGGCAGTTACTTGGAATAAGGTATGGTTGTGATGTATCAATGTCAATACAGTCTTCAGTTGAGACTCCTTGATGATAGGGGACTTGAATAGGAAAGTTCATATTCTTTTTTATCTGGATACTGTATTACTAATCATACTTGTCTTTTTATGTCTTTACAATAGCATTTAAAAATATATGTTTATCAGTGTACTCCATTACAAATGGGGTGTTAATGATGACTGATTGATTGATTGATTGATTGATTGATTGATTGATGAAACTGTGACGATAGTAATTAGCCGTGTGATTGCTCTTTCCACTAACACTAAATATGTTCTCGACAGTGGAACAACCGGATCCTATCCTATTATCATTTTACAGTAATTGAAATTGAATTGGTAATTGAATTAGGTAAAAACAATTAGCATCAAACCTGAACCACCAGTAACCCGCATTTAACATGTTGAGCAACATCAAAGTAATTACCCGTACCCTTTGCTTCTTCTCAGCAGAGATACACGCAGGTTGCTGGTTGAGATGCCTTGGCAAAATCTACACAAATGTTTTATGCATAATAATATTGTATTTTATCCTCCGTATTTACTTTGAACTTCATGGGCAGGTAGACTGAAGCGGGTCATATAAATCCAGAATATTTCTCAGAGCCATAAAGTAGCTGCTACTGCAGCCAGGTACTTTAACACAAAGTAGTGACTGATCGTAATTTGTCACACCGTTGATTGAATGTCCATGTCAAGATGCAATTTAGTTCTCGATATGTACACCAAATGCTATTTAACTTCGCGGATAAATCAGCAAAGTGCCATTATTAGCATGGATTCCGAGTGACTCATGTATAGAAAGATGGAGGAATGTGCTGTACACCAGTGGTTCTCAACCTGTGGGTCGGGATACCCAGAGTGGTCCCCAAAATATTTGGGGGGGTCCCAAGATGTTTAGCTTGACATTCTTTTCTCACTCAACAGTAAGCAGACCAACATACAGTATAAGTGTATAGAGGGTATCTGCAGATTTCTAAAGTGACAATTTAAGGACTTTTTAATACCTCTAAAATGACAAATGCAACATTGGCCAAATTGTCAAATATTAGAGGCAGAAATTGTGAAAATAGCCGATCTACATGCTCACAACGCCTTGCAAAGCGAGGCGTTGTGAGCATGTTGATCAGCTATTTTCACAATAGAACCGTGTTATACAAAATGTAATGACTCAATTCTTAGTGTTCGTAAGGGTGGGGGGGGTCCCCAGTTAAAATATGATTATTTTGGGGGTCACAGACTGAAAAGGTTGAAAACCACTGCTGTACACAAACACAGCGACAGACAGCAGAATCTTGGGGTGGGTGGGGGGCAGGTTATATGATGGTGCAGTTTACTGTGACGATTGCTGACACACATCTGGTTGAGGGCCAGGAGTTAATGGTGCCAAGATAAGATGAGACGGTACAGTAGCCTCTTAAAAATGGACAAAGTGACCTTTTAGCTCTGCCGCATGCTAAAACGCAGCATGTTATGCACTATGCAGCATGCACATTGTAACACTTTGCGTATGAAAATGATTTTGTTTTACAATCCCATCCACAACCCCATCAGGCCGGAATGGTCCGGGGTCGGGGATTATGTTTTCGCTCCCATTGAGTCCTGTCCGCAGCACCAATTGGCATGAAACTTTGCACGCACACTCCAAGTAAATAAGCCTCATGTTGGCATTATAACAGGCCGTTTCACGTTTTGCCATGCAACTCTTGAACTGTACAATGTACAATCAATTGACCTGAATTGGGTTAAAAAATTGGTGAATTTCGTTAAAGGTCGTTTATCTGTGAATTTACTTTCTTTGTACTTGTAGAACCTACACTCTATTTAGCTCTCAAAGGCAAGCAAAGTGATCCAAAGTCTGGACTAGACTGGAATATCTAAGCATCAGTGAGTTTAAGTTTCAGAGCAAGGGTGAAATGACTGAAATAAGCTGTTTTCAAAAAGAGAAGGGAGAAGGAAGGTTATATGGAATCGCAAGAGCAGTGGGATATTATTAGTAAAAGCCTGAGCCAGAATCTCCCTAGATTTGGCCTGATCCAAATATTCTCTGCCAGTCATGCTGGCCTCTAGGCCACAGGTCCAAAACAAGCGGGCACTCATTCCTACAGACAGCCTAAGACTGTCAGATACAGCACATGTATGTACATGTATTGACCATGGATCTGAGTGAACTACATGTTTTGTATAATGATATTGAGGAGACCTTTATCTGATAATCTAATTCTAAGGCATGGGTAGGCAACATTTACTCCACAAAATAAATACTACAGAAACTGTTTGAGCCTCATATGAAACACATCTTATAAAGTCTTAATTAGTCTACTGTATCATCAACATAAATAGGTTTGCAGCTTATATTTGGTGTAGGCCTATATGCGACACATTTTTACAATTGGAGATTAAAGAATAACTTTAGGCCTATCAATGATAAATAATAATGAAAATATAAAATGCTAATATACAGTTATTCATTTCCATATAATTGTTTGCCTAAGCAAGAGGGAGACACAGAAGAGACGGGCCAAAGAGCCACCTGACCTGCGGCTCTAAAGCCACAGATTTCCTACCCCTGGATCTGTTTGTGCATATTCAGATGAACATGACAACAATGTAGGAAAAAGCATAGATTTAAAAAGTACTTTAAAAAGATTTTGTTTCACTGGGAGCCAGTGAAGACAAGTTAAAATAAAAGTTACAGAGCTTCTGCCTGCTGGACTGCATGCCGGACGCACCTGCCCTCCACGTCCTCCCCATCCTCTTGGTGATCCCCCGCACGGGACACACTTTGGTGCCTCTCCATCCACCGTAGTGCAGGTGTTCTCATGTCCGTGCCACAAGGAATTACACCCTGACACGCAGTCCTAGAGTGGGAGCATGAGCTCCCTCCAGCTCCAATGCTGCTCAGGCTGTGTGACGTAAAGCCCAGCCATCTGCGGAAATAGCTGCTGTTGTTGCTGTTGTCGCCGTTTGGTCGTCCATGAAGGCTCTGATCGGCGGTTGCCTTGCTTACAAACATGCTGAGGAGGAGCTCACTCCTGAGGATTGCCCAAAGATCAGCCCCGGCGGCAGGACTCAGTGGCTAATGGGGCCGTCCGTGAGCTTAACCACTATGCAAATTTGAAATTAGTGTTTCGCCTTTGTTTTCGCGTATTTGCCGCCGGTTTCACTGATGGGGCCGGGGGGGTCCGTGTGATGGGGCTCGGCCCCAGCCGCCCCCCTCGTGCCGCCGGGCCTGGCTGTAGGCCAGCCTTCTTGACATGCGTCCTGCTTTCTTGTACTGCCTCTTGAATTAAATGTTAAGATAAGTGGTAAATGGTGCTTTTATTTAGCGCCTTACAGTGTGCTGTTACAGTGCATTACAGTGCATTCACACATCACCAACAGCAGGGGAAACCATGCAAGGCACCAACCTGCTCACTGGGAGCTGTTGAGAATTAGGTGTCTTGCTCAAGGACACTTCGATGCTAACCCAGGGGGAGCCAGGGATTGAACCGGGAACCTTCAGATTCCCAAACGGCTGCTGAGCCACTGCTACCCTGAATTACTTGAGTTCTCCCTCTGTCCCAAATGGCTCAGCTGCAATGTTCACTATATGGTGGCCATGGTTTTCAGCCCAGCGGTCCACAACTCCCTTGGCAGTCCCTTCCGATATCTGGTCTATCTACATCCTCATCAAACAGCAGCTATCTTCGTGGACTGGTGCCATTGGATTCTTGGTTTGGTGAGTGGAGCACAGACAACTGATGTGGATGACACTTTGGTGGCTCTGGCGCATTGCAGTTACAGTAGGCTATATCTGACGGTATTTGGAGTCTCTGTGCGTTGGCCAATAGTACGTCCAGTGGAGCGCTGGCAGAGGGTGTGGGCGGCACAAGGAGGCTCTGGGCACTGTGTCCAGCCTTCAGGCCCGGCTCCTCTTGCGTCTCACCAGAAGTTGCTTCTGTGTGCTTTGTCATCGCTTCCGCTGTCGAGCAGCTCATCCTGGCCACGGTGTATCCTCAGGCCCCTCATGTTCTTGCTGCAGATGCACTGTTATTCTCCAGTGCATTTTCTTGGGTCCATCTGGTCAGGGGTGTCGCACCAGATTCTGGGCCCTGGGTACAAGGATTCACTGCGGGCCCCCCATAAATGTTCTTCATAGGGGGAGGGGGTTAACCTATTTAGACTGGGAACGCATTATTTTGTACTTTAACTATTGAAAAATAGTGCCACGCTGCGAGCTTGTAGATCTGCTATTTTTGAAAAATCGTGAACATTGGAGCAAGTCTTTGAATATTTCAAATGTTTTTGAAAAACCTATGTTTCTATGTCAGTAGTGCTCAAACCTTTTCATGTGAAGGTCCCCAAAATGACATGTATTTGGCCACGGACCCCCATCTCAAAATATTTAGTTCCAGGGACCCCCCCAGAAGCAGAAGTTACACATGTTCGCTTAAACAATCTACAAGCAATCTACAAGCTCGCTGTGAGCTTGTAGATCTGCTATTTTTCAATAGCTAAAGTATAAAATAATTAAGGCCCCTCCACCTTGGGCCCTAGTAACTCAGTCCCACTTTCCGACCCCCTTGTGACACCCCTGCATCTGGTTGAGGCGCTCATCCCCCCCCCCCCCCCCCCCCTCTCTCTCTCTGGCACCATGGTGGGTATTATACCTTACCGTGGTTTCTGTAGCTTGATTCTCACTTTTAGAAGATGTGGTTAGAGGAACACAGACTAGTCCTCAGCTATGCTATATCAATAATTACTGTCCAAATGTGTGTGTACACACCATGGTAGTATTACTCTGAGTCTGATTACACATATAGTATTATTATGATACTTACTGTGACACTATGTTTTCATATTTTTACGCCCTCTGCCTGGTTATTCCTGTTATTAGTATACAACTTCTAAAGCTTATGAAGAGGACCTACACTTCTGCTCATAATGCTTAACATAAAAAAAGGATGGGTCTGTTTTATATAAATAGTTTGACTTCTCAGTCACCTTACTTATCGCTCTATGAGGATGGCAAATGAACCAAGATTCCCACTGGAGTTGAGATGATAACCTACGTTATTGCCCCTCTTTCTATGTCTCTCTCCGTTTCTGCTTCTGTGTCTGTCTGTCTGTCTGTCTGTCTGTCTGTCTGTCTGTCTGTCTGTCTGTCTGTCTGTCTGTCTGTCTGTCTGTCTGTCTGTCTGTCTGTCTGTCTGTCTGTCTGTCTGTCTGTCTGTCTGTCTGTCCGTCACTCTACCTCAACAAAGACACATTGCATTATTCATCATTCTCCTGAACAACTTGTGGCATTTTAATAAATAACGGTTGCTATACCTATCATTGCTTTAAGATGCCTCGTCCGGAGCCTCTTATTCCTGCTATTGTTATTGATGAGACTGATTAATATTCTGTCAGGCTACATCACATACTCCATCCCCAAGGATCCCAGCTAAATGGGTATCACAACAGTGACTTAAGATGTCAATACATGAACATTTAAGTATTGTCGCTATGTATACCGACATTGACTGCGGAAATGTCTTTTGTGCTGCCGTCCTGGGTGACTGATTTCCACAATTCTAGAGCTGAACAGGTTTTATCTACCTTATAAATATGGGACAAAACAACAAATTGAATTAGTGGCTTTATAGGACATAATATTCACTGTGTTATAGAGACCAGGGGTGTAAAGTACATTTACTCAAGTACTGTACAATTTTGAGGTATTTTTTACTTTATGGAGTATTTCCAATTTCAGTACTTTAACCTCTACTCCACTGCATCTCAGAGGCAAATGTACTTTTGCTCCACTACAATTATTTGAAAACCTTAGTTACTAGTTACTTTGTAGATTTGGATTATTATTACAAAGCATACATTAACCACTTCAGTCCTATATACATTTCGGCCATTTGAAAATAGACGATCTATAAGCTCACGATGCGTCGTCATGCCACGCATTGTTAGCTTGCAGATCTGCTATTTTCAAAAGAAAATTGTATACATTTGAAAACTTGTGAAATGGGACTTTCTGCTCGATGAGTACTTTCTACTTTTGGTACTTTAAGTACATTTTGATACCAATACTTTAGTACTTTTATTCAAGTAAAAGTTGAATTCTGAATTCTGGACTACTTGTAAGAGTATTTCTACATTGCAGTATTGATACTTTTATTTAAGTAAAACATGTGAGTCCTTTTTCCACCGCTGATAGAGACTAGGAATGCCGTGGCTTGAGCCTTGAATATGCTTCAATTGTGACATTGGATGCCAGATTTGTTTATTTGTCATTGGCACGTTGCAGGGAAGGGTGACCGAATAAATTGCCTTTATTACTGTGAGGAGACCCTTTTATCAAGCTGTCTGTGGTGCCTGAAGAAGTATCAAACTGCTAATTGGTTCTTGGTGGTTTTTTGACACCGGCGACTCATCTGTAGTCTTTGATTAATACCAGGCGATTCTTCCACTAGTGGATAAGAGACATGGTGATTCATCTTTTGAAGGGGGACGATGTAAGCTGACTGCATCATCAGCTAACGTTTTCAAATACTCTTGTCAAGTCACTCATTCAATTCCTGAAGAGGATTAAATAAGACCAACATACAAAATATACACAGGCGAATCCAACAGTAAAATAGCAAAAGGTGTTTTACTAGGTTTGACAACATATGGAACTGGGTCAATATTACAATCTATGTGAATATCACAGAGGAAAGGGGATGCCTGATGCATGCCAATAATGTGCAGCTTATGAGCTGAATAGCTATGAATCACAACAGCCTTCCTCTGCTCTCTTCTCCTCTCCTCTGGACATTGATTAATCACACACGCTCTGCTCCCATTATCCTCTGTGGAATTCCATGCTGGGTACGGCATTCGTAGCAACCCTGCTCTGCTGTGATATAAGGCAACAGGAGAGCCTTGAGTGAGTTTAATCGTAGTTTGGGTTTAGCATACAAATGATAAAAGAACAGCTTGATGAGATGGCCTCATAAACCTTGTAAAACTTCCCGTGGGCGAAGGATTGTCACAACAAATCATCCTATACAGTAGGTGCAGCTACTGTGCAGTATTATGTCACCATCTTCCTCTTTGCTGTTTCTCCAAACTTCTCCCTCCGCTCCTCAATGGCAGTGGTTCTCAACCTGTGGGTCGGGACCCCCAGGGGGGTCCCCAAATTATTTTGGGGGGGTCCCCAGATGATTAACTTAATGTGAAACCTTGTTTTCTCACTTAATAGTAAACAAACCAGCATAAAGTTGAAGTGTATAAAGGGTATCTGCACATTTCTGAAGTGTCAATTTAAGGACTACTAAACTGACAAATGAAACATTGGCCAGATTGTCAAATATTAGAGTCAGAAATGGTGAAAATAGCCGATTGCGAGGCGTTGTGAGCATGTAGATCTGCTATTTTCACAATAGAACCGTGTTATACAAAATGTAATTCCTCAACTCTTAGTGCTCGTCAGGGTGGAGCCGTGGGGGTCCCCAGTTAAAATATGATTATTTTGGGTTTCGCTGCCTGAAAAGTTTGAGATGCCATGGCAATGGTGATGATGAAGGCACACACACTCACACTCACACTCACACTCACACTCACACTCACACTCACACTCACACTCACACTCACTCACTCACTCACTCACTCACTCACTCACTCTCTCACTCTCTCACTCTCTCTCTCTCTCTCTCTCTCTCTCTCTCTCCCTCCCTCCATCACTCTGCCACACTGTCCTAGCTCCCTGAAAGAGTGCTTATAGCCTTCTTTTTTGACTCCTAAGATTCTGAAAAAGAAACACATGGCTCTGGCTTTGACAAGGCTGTGTTTACTGCATTCATCAGCACCCACAACAGCATCTGTGTGCCCTTACAACCCCTGTGTCCCCACACTACTGTGTTAATTTAAGTATGAGAGGGTATAAATGTAACCCAAAGGAGACTTATAGGTTCCATTGGGTTACATTTTGTACACTTTCAGAGTTATAAAAGGATAAATGAACACTGATGATTTCACTGAGCACTCCATCTCCTTACCTCCCATTGATTTCTTATACCCTCCTCCTTTTCTTCGTACTCTCTCCATCTCTATCCATCACTCCGTTCCAGTGCTCTCCCTCCCTCTCTCCATCCTTCCCTCCCTCCCTGCCCTCGCACTTGCTCTCTCCGCGTCTCTTCAAAGCTGTCATTACAATGTGCCGCGACTCGCGCTCATGATTCCACGGCGATGGGAAATTAAACGACGGTGGCTTTAGCGCGGGGGGCTGGCTGACAGCAGAGGCGCGCTTTGGAGGGATGTAACCAGGGGAGACTGATGCTGCGCTATAGCTGCCACATCCTCTTCCACGGGGGCTGTGGATTTACGCCACTGAGACGCGAGGACACGACAATCACTCAGCCATGCAGAAGCCCCGACAACAACAGGACTAATCTCTCCACCTGACTCGTGGAGGAAGCTCTGGTTTTGTTCATTATTTATTTCCCCCAACTGCTTAAACACAGTGGGGACAATGGAGCCGGAGTGAGGAGCAGATTTGTAGATTTGTAGCCCTGACGGACTGCAGCAGTCTGCTGCACACATGGATGTGTTCAGCTTCGTAAAGATGCCAAAGCTGTCAGGGTGAGTCCGATGGATGCTGCTTTGCTGCTGTAATGTACAGCACTGTATGTGTGTGTTTGCGCGTGTGCGTGTGTGTGTGTGTGTGTGTGTGTGTGTGTGTGTGCGTGCGTACGTGTGTGTGTGTGCGTGCGTGGGTGTGTGTGTGTGTGTGTGTGGGGGGGGGGGGGGGGGGGGGGGGGGGGTGCGCGTGTCTGCCGCTGCATGGCAATGGTTTTCTTCTTCTCGTGTTACATGAGGTTGAGGGAAATTATTGAGTTTGTCAAACGTCGGTGCGAATAACTTGGCGTGTGATTCCGTGTGGACTGTTGAGTGAATGAACGAGTGACATGGGAGTGGGCAGACAGCTAGGGTGGGTGTGTTGGTACTATGGAAGGCAGTAGATGCTGATGTGCTATACACAGTCAAATCCTCATCTTTAATATAACTCAGAGAGTGTACAGTAAATGTTGGACACCTTTTTTTTTGCATTGTGTGTGCAGTAGGTCACATGACTTGTGTATTAACTAAATAAAACGAAAACTATCTGTAGAACATATTATTTAGTAAGTAAATATGTGGGCACGATCATCTCAAAAGATTAATATACAATTGTGTGTCATGTAGTCTACTATTAAGACAGTTCCTCTTTTGGACCTTAATTGGAGCTGGACATGTGAGTTCTCCACAGTGTTGTTTTTGACAGCAAATTTTGATTTAGTTTTAGTCATAATTTAGTCTCCTGAAAAGTTTTAGTCAACTAAATATCACAAGACTTTTGTTGACTAAATCTACAGTTGATTTAGTCAACTAAAATGTATTTTGGCAGGCCTTGATGGCATCGTAATGACTAATTTTACACTTGGTTGCATGTCTTAGTTTTAGTCATCACAGCTTTGTTTTTATTTCGTTTTTATTTAGTTTTCATCAGTGAAAAAAACGCAGTCGACACACATTTTTCGTCATAGTTTTAGTCGACAAAATCAACACTGGTTCTCCAACTCCAACGACCTAACAGAATACAGGTCTGAGGATTTCCCAAGTTTTTCCTTACATACAATGAAAACCCAATATTACAGTGTCACAGTTTTTACAATAAGAAATACAAGAAAGAGAGACCATCTTGTAATATTTAAATATTTTAAGCTATTTTAAAACCTATTATTATTAAATGAATTGGAGTGTGTGCATGAATTGAAACCACGGTGCCTTAATAAGTGATTAGGTAAATGAAATGGTTTTGTACTGCAGATCCTGAGTAATTCATTCATTGCCCGGGCAGACAGTTCACACCCATGTCTGTGTGTGTCATGATCTTCTACAGTAATCCTCCTAAGGGATTTAGCTTTCACCACAGGGTATTGGTTGTGAGATCAGTTCACCAAAAAAACGGGACACATTTTTTATCATAATATAGTTAGTATAACAAATAATGATGATGGCATTGGCCGTCTTATATGATTCATCCAGGGCTGATTACATGCATCAGTTCCCATTTTATTAATAGGCTCAAACAGAAGTGTAGAGTCGGCCTACAAGATTAACTTGGCTAACAAACTTCATTTCAAAGAGTGACCATTTTTGAGTTATACGGAAACAGAATGCAGGTTTTGCTCCAGTGTAGGCAAATCCACTCGAAGAGATAAACAACAGAGCTGACTTGCAGTTAAAAAAGGGAAGCAAGCGGGGACGACAGGGCTGCTGCTTCCGTTGAGGGGACCATTGCTGTCCAGTTACAGTAAGTGTCCCTCCATGGAAGAGTTTACAAGGTGGCTCCCATGTGGGCCACCTGCATCCCGTCACTGTTAATAACGGTGCACATAATATAGTCCCTGTCACTGCAAAATGCTTTGTCTCTCTGCCACCAACTAGAATTTCAACTATTTCATACTCCGTCCTTGGATGACATTTTGCACAGAGTAAGCCATGGCACAGTTACCAGTGGTGGAAAAAGTATTCACATTTTTTACTTAAGTAAAAGTATCAATACTGCAATATAAAAATACTCTGGGTTAGGGTTAGTGTTGGGATTCAAAAACGACTTAGGTAAAAGTACAAAAGTAATGGTATCAAAATGTACTTAGTACCAAAAGCAAAAGCACCCAGAATGCCCAAAATGTGAACTTTTGTGGAAATCTTTAGAAACCCTATGATTAATGACACATTCTGGAAACAAAAGATTACTGGATATTCACTTGTGACCAACGAAAATGGTCCTGACTGGTCCTGACTGTTTGGGAAACAGTGTCCTAGTACACAACATTGCCGTCCCAATTGTCTCCGCTGTCAGGAAAAAGAGTGATTTTTTCCTTTTCCATTTTCTTCACTGAGTGTAACCGTCTAGTGAACACGTTTCCTTGTTTGATGTTCTTTAGACCTGAAAGAGCTGAAGAGAGTATGAAAACATTTGAAGTTGTAAATGGCAAAGGTCTTGACTGATTTGGGGACGCATGTCATTCTAACAGCAATGAAAGAAGTACACAATAAAATCCAGTCTGTTCATTTATCTCTGATGTTAAATTAACATTTAGCCTTTAACTCTGTGATAGTTCATCATTATTTGCTTCAAAACTATGTGTTCAATTATGTGTTCAAAACTTGAGTAGATGTGAGAATATTGCAGCCTAGTGAGTGGTAGAAGCATGTTACTATGAAAGAATAGTTACATTAGCTGTTGTAAGTAAATCCTTAAGTGTTTATTTATCCATTCAGAGTGTACAAATATAAATGTGATTACATTTGACACTGTCTGAGACGTTTACTGCGTACTTATTACGTTATTACATTTGGTTAATTTCTGGGTGTGTTCTCTACAATGACGCATAACTCAATCAATCCATTAGCAGTAAGCGGGGTCAGTCCTATTTTAAATGTGCAACATTTCCACACAGAAGCCACTGGACCGGATACAATTTGATTAGCCTAAATGTTCATCAGAGTACAAGGAGACCAAAAGATTTGTCTTTCATGGCTGTTTAAATCAGAAACTCTCAGGGCAGAAGACACCAGCGATGGCTTGAGGGGGCAGCAAAGAGAGCCAGCTGGCTAGTGAAAGAGGTCTGAGCCAACCATTTATTTTGTTCTCTACTTTAGAGCTTTTAGAATGGAAGCAATGAATAGCACAATGAGCTTAGAGGAGGAGATTCAAAGCTATAGCCTGGTGCCCACTGGTCAACTGCATCACTATATTCAGTTAATACTTAACATGGAGTGCTATATAGACCACAGGGGGGCCTGGGGGAGGTTACAGTGCAATATAGAATGATTTATGAAAGGATACAGATAGATAGGCCCAATCACTTTTCTGTGTATCTCCCTGGTTACAGCCAGTGATATATATATACAGTACTTTAAAGTTCAATATTAACAACATGAGGACGGAACCGATTTGCATTAAAATAAGGAGTATATATACTACATTCAAATAATTAGTACCATTAATAATAATAACCAAGTCCATATATGTAAATGGATATATATTAATCCATCAATTTCCAATGGCAGCGGAAAAGTTTATCCAGAATAAAGTTTCCCAAGAACTATAGTATGTTGCCCTTCGGGCAACCACACTAACTAGAAAGATGCAATTGGAAATGGCAAGTGTGGTTGCCGACGTGACTACCGGTATATTCTGCAGCAAGCTACCGTAACTGTCATGTGAAGCTCGCCCAATACTCGAGCTAGCACTCGACCAATACTCGAGCTAGCACCACTCCCATTGATTCCCTCCCATTGATTCCCACTCCCATTGATTCCCTATTGATTCCCTATCCCATTGATTCAGAGCAGAGGCGGTGGGGGAGGAGAACACATGCTATTGGCCGGAGACTCCCGGTGAGATTTGCCGGGTTGTGTATCCCCACCCATCTGCAGTTTCTGAAAGCTCTCAAGGTTTCACCCACATGCCAGCCCTGTACAGAGTAACTAACTGTATTACAGTCCCTTGACACTTGTGAGGATATGATGCATGACACGTCTCCCAGTCGAATCCCCAGAAATGCCAGAAAAAAGCACCATGCTTTTGATGAAGGCACAAGACTTCTGTGTATTGTTCTTATTCTTCTCAAGAGCACACGGTAGTCAGAAACGTCCTTACTGTATGTCCCCTGTCTTTCAAGTACAAATATTGTAGTTAAGTCCTGCCTACCCAGGACTGCGTCAGCCGCCAGGACATGCAGGGGGTAAACAGAGTTCGATTAAACTTTTTTTCCCTGTTTTTTGTCAGTGGTTTTGGAGGTGAACTCTATCGAGGCCCCTCTACATGCAAGTCCAATCTTTTTGGTGGCAGTGGCTCAGGAGGTAGAGTGGTCGTCTTGGAATTCCAATGGTTCCAGGTTCGAATTGATCGTCCTGGCCACTTGTCGAAGTGCCCTTGAGCAAGACACTGAACCCCTACTACTGATTCCTGAGCGCGGTACGGCTCCAAGAGATGGGTCAAATGTGTAGAACAAATCTTGCATACAGCAATGCATGTGACACATAGTAGGACTTTAATCCATTTAGACCCGGAATGCTTCAACCAGACACACACACAAAAAAGAAAACAGCTCATTCTAATGAAACATCCTGCACAGTTTTGGGGCCAAAAGAACACCTTGAACGCCTTGTATTTGAATGAATCATTAGTATGATATAACGTAACCTCACATGCAGCAACTTATTTTCGGTAGAGCAATGTTAGTTGCGTCTTTATTTAACGTGCATGTCTGTGTCTTCATGTTTATTCACCTTATTCCTGGCCACGCCCAGGAAGTAGGTGGAAACCCTGTCCCCCTCGGCGGAACACCTGGGAAAGAGGTTCACCCGGCCGGAGACCCACATCATTGAGTTTCCTGTTTACCAGTGTTGCCATGTGTTGCCTTTTCTGCTTTTCAATTTTGGCCTTTTTTTAAGTGTAGTTGCTTATTGGGCTTGCTTTAAATTGCTTTCTATTATTTTTTTTTAACTCTTTGACTGACAGATACAAGGCTAAGCGAGGCTAATCGTCTGCTCTGCTCTTACCAGCAAATCGGAATGTTTTCATGGGGGGAGGGGGGGAATCATATCGGCAGACAGAGGTACGCTGCCTGGCACACACACAGAAAACTACATATTTTATGTTACCGGGAGTTAGTTAGCAGCCATGGTCTCATCCATCCAGGCACGTAGCTCAGTGACGCGGGCGTACCCAGCAGGGCGGTCCACCCTGCAGTACCCATGGACCCAGGTGGTCACACCAACCAGAGTCCAAGCACCATTCTTCTCACAGACCAGAGGGCCCCCAGAGTCACCAAAGCAGGGAGATACTCCATTGGCTCCCGCACAAATCATCTGCTCAGTGACAGTGGCCCCGAATTTCTTGCACTCCTCATTAGTGAGGAGAGGGAGGGCGGCCTGCTGGAGCCGGGCAGAGGTGGGCCAGGGCAGGTTGTTCTGGCCCCAGTCAGATGTCACACACATCATTCCAGCTGGGAATCTGTCACTGGTCTCGGCCACGCACGCCAGAGACACATGCGTGTCCAACTCAGCGGGCCTGGCTAACTTGATCAGTGCGATGTCATTGTTCAGCCAGTTGGGGTGTCCGTATTGGGGGTGCTTGAAGAACCTCTCCACCTCTATGGTCTGGATGTCTTCGTCGTACGATGAGTGGTCGTGCTCGCCCAGGATGACGCGGGCAGAGTGTTGAACAGAGCAGTGAGCAGCCGTCACGATCCAGCTCTCGTTGATCAGGGTTCCGCCGCAGAAATGGTGGCCTGTGGGATCCTGCAGCGACACTTGCCATGGCCATGAGTGAGGCAAAGCCTCTTGGCCCCCAATAATACGGGTGGGGTACCCCGTGATCACTGGAGGGATGTCAGGCACGCCACAGCCGTAAGCAACGGTAACGATGATCGCGAGGCAGCAGAGAATCAACCGCAAAGCCATGGTTTCAATTTGACTCTTAGCAGGCTGCCAGCAGCGTCCTTTGTACTGGAGCTATACAATATAGGAGACTAATTGTCTAACTCTAGCACCGACGATAAGAACTTTGACTCTCTCCTGGTGGAAGCTGGTTGATGTTTCTGAAGGTTCTAGTCTTATAATAAAGGATCCTGGGTAACACTTCTTGCATCTGCAATCTGGGGTGACTGCAACCCTTTATATACTGTAAGTACAGTATCATCACCATGTCGTCACTCAGTCATCACACAGCCTAAATATGGAAATCTCTGTATCTGTCAGTCCTTGTTTAGAAAGAAATCTGTAGGAGTTGCAAAAGTGCGAAAAGGGTGGAACATCTAATCAGCCGGAAATTGCCGAACTTGCAGTATATGGGCATCTAATCCCAGAACAAACTGATGGTGACGTCACCAAGGCTGTTCGTTGCTGTCTCTATGTATGTGAGTGGGCAAGTTGGCACTCTGCCGAGGTGCCAACTATATATATCAGTTCGCACTTGTTGGTGACATCACCATTAACAGCCAGTGAGGGACTAGTATTCTTGGTGACATCACCAACAAGTGTGACCTGGTATATATATACACAGAGGACATGTCTGAAACACCAAACGCAGTACTTGTGCGCTCTGCTGGCACAAGTAACTAGAGTGCACTCTGTCGAGGTGCCAACTTGCGCCTCCTGCACTCGTGGTCATGTTTGGCCTAACTGTGCACCAACAGAGGGCGCCTTGTTATTTATATATCAGGTCGCACTTGTTGTTGACGTCACCAAGAATGCTGGTCCCTCATTGGCTGTTGATGGTGCCGTCATCAAGGATGCTGGTCCCTGATTGGTTACTGGCGTAAACATAGACACATACGCGACAGATACGCCAGCGAGCGCAGTACTTGCCTTGTGCACTCGTGGCCATGTATGGCCGGCCTACTTGTGCGCCCTCAGAGTGCGCAAGTACTGCATTTGGCGATTTTGAGCGGTAGTAAACCGCTCCATAGAGTGGCTGTGCGTGTGTCTGTAGCCTTTTTGAGCGGTGGTAAACCGCTCCATAGAGTGGCTGGGTGTGTGTCTGTAGCCTTTTTCCTCAGCGTTTTGCCATAGCAAAACGTGTGTGTGTAGCATAGTCTGTACATCCTAGACTCAAATCCTAGTCTGAAGACGTTATGCAAGCACGACCACCGCTCACTTCACATTGGGTGCGATTTTTTATTTTTTGAAAAGAAAGTCAATCATGAATTCATCTTTTATTTTATTTTTATAGCAGATCTACAAATAACTAGAAAACATTGTTCCTTCGAAACAATCGTCCAGGATGACGCGGGTAGAGTGTTCGACGGGGCAGTGGGCAGCAGTCATGTGAAGCTCAACCAATACTCAAATGTTTTTCCTTTAATTTCCAAATGCACCTGGTTTCCATCAATATCCATTGGCAGCGGAAAAGTTTATCTAGTGAAAATAAAGTTTCCCCAGAACTACATACCATATGGAAACTGCAAACACACTTGCAATTTCCAATTGCATCTTTCTAGAAGCTTGACCAATACTTGAGATAGCACCACTCCCCCATTGAACTCAATGGATTTGTCATTCACAAATAAAGTTTATCTAGAATAAGGTTTATCTAGAAAAAATAAAGTTTCCCGGGACTACAGTGTGTTGCCCTGTCGGGCAACCACACTAATAATAATACATACATACATACAACTTAACACTTTTCTAGGTACTCAAAGATGTCGCTTTACAGAATAAGATAGAAACTACTTATTAGGAAAAACTAGTTAAAACTATAAAAGAAAGGTAAAACAAAGGGCGGTTGGGATTTATGTAGGGATTGCGAGTCTGAAAAGGTGGGTTTTGAGTGTTGTTTTAAATGTGTTGAGGGTGGGGGCAGCTCACATAAAATAAGGAGTACCATGGGTATTACATTAAAATAAGGAGGACCACGGGTGATTTGAAAGGCATGCGGATGCAGAGGCCCCCAGCTCCCCATTTCTGAAGAGTTTATAACCTTTAACATAAAAATTCCCACCAGACATATAACTGTATGTTGTCTGTATATGTAGGGGGTTTCGTGTGTGTGTGTGTGTGTGTGTGTGTGTGTGTGTGTGTGTGTGTGTGTGTGTGTGTGTGTGTGTGTGTGTGTGTGTGTGTGTGTGTGTGTGTGTGTGTGCGTGCGTGCGTGCGTGCGTGCGTGCGTGCGTGCGTGGGTGTTTATCCTAACTTAACTAACATAACCTTAAGAACACTCACAATACGATGGTGTAATTCATCTCACTATGTCAAATGGAGATGAATGCAATAAATATAGCATCTTGTATCATGTGTGGTGCAGTACCAAAATGCTTCCTTTGGGTGGTGCCAGAGAACTCCCAGGTTCCAGTGTGTACTACAAACCTTCTGTTAAGGAGTACCCTAACCCATTTTTTACACTGTTAAAGTTAAATTTACACATCTTTTATTGTAGACCTTTAGGTGCTAACTGCTAATACTCTGCTGGATAAAAGTTAGCAATGCTTACAGTCAGTGGCACTTACTTATTCCACTTATTCAATGCAAAACGGTGGTTCCCAACTCGCTCACCGCTTGTAGATCGGCTATTTTCACTACTTCTTAATTATTATAGTTTTTTGTAATGTAATTTCTTAGATTTGTTTGTTTGTTTTCAAATGTATAAAATGTGTTAAAAAAAGTTTTTTTGGGGGGTTGTTTTCCAAACACATTTTGAGAAATACCACCCAAAGGAAAACGACTATGCTGAAAAGCTGTCTTTAGAGAACCACCAGAGAGCTGCCTTGGATAGAGCTAGTGCTGTTTCCCATAGCAACAATATCAGCACTTGCAAAGAACAAAATAAATACAGAAATGCAAAAGGCACATTCAGCTTTTCTTGTTTTAATGGCCTCACCAAAAAAATACATAAATCACATAGAGAAAAGGCTACACTTCTGTGTGCCGTAGATATGAATAGCTCTTTTCTATGCCAATATTATACTGACATATTTATGGAAACAAATATAGGAATTGTAGTTCTCAGGGTTGATCATGCTGGTGTGATAATTATAGTATCAACTCCTGCATGATACTGTATGTACTGTAGGAGGTGTCTGTGGATGGACGCCATTTTATTTCTTTGGTGTACACTGCACTTTTATTCTACCTATGAGGGCAGATTCTGCCAAAGCATTTCAATGGGAATTGAGTGGTTTGCTGCCATTTGCGTATTTCTGCAAAAAACAACAACAAAAAAACAAACAACCCATTGAAATGCATTGGCACAATCCACCCTCATACTGTAGGTAGAAGAAAAGTGTGGTGTGAATATATTGCAGCATTGATACTTTTAATTGAACCGCTTTAACTATTCTTTTATGCTTCAGCTATTAAAAAATAGTAGATATACAAACTCACAGCGCGCTGCGAGCTTGTATCTGCTTGTATCTGCTATTTTTGAATTTGACCAAGTCTTTGAATGTTTTTGACCCCATTCGTCTCCTAAATATTTCTTCTAAATCAGTGGTACTCAAACCTTTTAATGTCAAGGACTCCCAAAATTACACATATTTGGTCACGGACCCCCCCAATCTCAAAATATGTAGTTCCAGCTAGGGCACTCGGTGCCGCGCTGTGAGCTTGTATATCTGCTATTTTTCAACAGCTAAAGTATAAAATAATAATAAGTGCAAAACTATGGAGTAGCCTACTTTCTACACCCCTGGTCAAACAGAGGACAGTGCACTTCCGCCCTCAACAGGAAGAGAGAGAGAGGAGAAATAAGGCTCTTTCAGAACGGGTACACATTATTGTGTATCATTATTTTAAAAACGTGAAAATTTTAATTTTGACCCGATTCTATAAGTGTCTTTTGAATCCTTCTAAGGTTTTTTGAAAAACCTATGTTTCTATGTCAGCAATCTGGCCAGCCATCGTCAAAGAAAAGGTCCTTTTCACTTAACTGGAGCTCAGTTAGTCTGTTCTTGAGAGACTACTATGTCAGTGGTTCTCAAACCTTTTCATGTGAAGGACCCCCAAAATGATATTTATTTGACCACGGAACCCCATCTCAAAATATTTAGTTCCAGGGACCCCCCCCCCCCCAGAAGCAAAATTTGAGTTACAAACGTTCGCTTTGAAAATACATATATTCAAAGATTTACACACATTTTCACGACTTTTTCCAAAAATAGCAGATCCACAAGCTCGCAGCGTGGCACTCAGTGCCGCGCTGTGATCTTGTATATCTGGTATTTTTCACTGGTTAAAGCATTCAATAATTCTAGGCCTAAATGGATTTTAATCAGACTGGTTCCTCTCTGTCTGAGCCACCGCTCTGCTCCCAGGGGCTGGTCATCTCATCTGCTGTTTGTCCACAGATTACATATCCAAACAGAATCACATTAGCCTGCTCTCTCCACCTTGCAAGCAAACATCTGTTGAAATCAAAGATCCAAGAGCACAGCAGAGGCAGTAGCGACACCCCATAGGCCTGCCTATCCACTGGCGGAAATACGAATACCCTTCCCTTTCCAATTATTTGATATACAATATTAGTCTGATTGGTAAAAAATCGAATCAGATCTACAAACTTGCAGCTTGTAGATCTGCTATTTTCGCATATGTAGGGGGAATAGGGCGGTGGGTGTCAGGAATGACGGTATAGGACCCAAATGAAGACTCAAGTCAAAATGGGGCCTTACAGGGTTATAATCTATCTAGAACCACAGGACAACACAGGAATATAGAGGTTACAACCCCCCCCAAAAAAACAAAGCCAACCAGGGGACTTAATAATAAATAGACACAAGGATTGACAACGATACGATGGGAACGATGCACAACAACGAATATAGCATATATAGAATATAGTATATCATATAATTACATATTCAAATGTCTTTTTTCACAGAATCAAAGGGTTTTATGGCCATGATTCACCAGGATCCCGGATGCATGGCTTGCTTCTATGATTCTATGCATAAAATAATTGATATAAATATTTTTTGTAAAGGTCAGTGAGTGGGGAAAATAAATGATTTTTTTAGTGGCACCAGTAAACCACGCCCACTGCTATAGATAGGTAACGACTACAATGGGTGACAGGAAACACAAGACCATGACTTCAAAATAAGAACACAGTTCAAAAACAACACACGCAATGCAGATCCTGACATTGGGTCTTTAAAGATGGGGTGCCATGATTCCCCCCCCCCCCCCCCCCCCCAAAAAAAAAACAAAACAAAACATGATTATCAGGTATTATGAGTATACCAGGAGGAAGATTTTTTTTTCTAAAAGTGTACAGAAAGAGTTAAAATTAGGTTTTTATGTGGCCACACCCACCAGTTCATTAAGTATGCCTGGTTGTCATGGTGGGTGGGAACCCAGTTGAAGTTAGCCACACCCACAGTGTTGGGTGAATGGTAAAAGGGGAGGGGATGATTATATGATGTCACTCTATCTGTGTTTTTGGATCTGCACTTTTGACCCACAAGGTGGCAGCCTCGAGGAATAAACCCAAAAAACTAAGGGAATACATAATTGCTCATAACAACCACACCAGGGGGTCTAATGAAATACTGTCAACCTCCTAGACACATATGGCACCACCTCTTTAAGACCATGCTCTGATATCAGCATGCACTGCATGACAGAACATCTTTTTTAACAGAGATCATCATGATTTAACTTATTCATTTTAGCTTGGATGTTAATGGTGGATGTAATGTACTGCAGGCCTACATTCAAGAACAAAGGTTGACTGTGATTGTGTGGCCGTGATTTTGATGACGTCAATGACTGAGAGACCATGGTGGTTGGTTCTAATGATCCGTTAATAGCCAATACCGGCAGGCAGACAGGGGCTGTGGCGTGGTTTCATATAGCCAACAACCATGGAGATTGTTCGTGTGAATTATTTAAACACAGTTAAGTGACTCCGTATTAGAACGCTCCAGTTAATTGGAGTTTGTCTGTACAACATGGGCGCAAATATCCATCAGCAGGAATTCAGACTTTATAATGGGGATTCTGCGATAATATGTCTTTCATAGAGTCAAGTTGTGAAAGAGAAGAAAGTGAAAGTGAGCCGGCGTGATAGAGCAAGGATCCAATTCCTCATGCAACTTTTATAAATGGCTGAACAGTGGCGCCAGTTCAGCAAAAGCTAAGGTATGGCAACATGACTGGTGTCTTGCACGCGCGCCTGCAAGACACCAGTCATGTTGCCATACCTTAGCAACAGGCACGGTGAATTCATTTTAAGAAGTACATTTTCTTCTTTTCTCCTGTAGCCAAGGTATGGCAGCTGCCATACCCTGCCATACCCAATTGACGCCTCTGTGGCTGAAAAATGATCTTTTCCCAGGCTTCTTTTCAGTTTTTCAGTTTGCTAGTGCTGAGGTGTCCAAAGTTAGTCTTTGGACGATTTCATCACAAAAGATGGGCACATGCTTTGAGAGAATTGAGACGACAGACAATTTCAATCTTTGAGCAAATATATTAGGTTCAATGTGTGAAATGATGTCTACTGTACAAATTAAACAGTGTTGTTTTCTCCCAGTTTAGATTATACATCAGTCTGACCTACAGTCGCCATAATTACAATGAGAACAGCAACAGCAACATGGTTCTTGGTTATTAATCATGTCATCATTATACAGTAGGTGTTTTCTTTACTGATGAAATATGGATACCACATAATGGGTTTACACTGTACAGTAAAAGGTTACCGTAATGTGATAGTTTATGCAGTAACTACTGATGCCAAACCCAGTGTCAGTTTTAATAACGATATTTATTTTTTATGTAATAAGGAATTATAAAAAAATATCCATTATGGGTTTTGCATTTTTATACTGCAGTCTGCTCTCTGTTCCAAAAGAAATCCTATAAAATGTGTAATTTAAACCCAGTCTCAGATTTTATACGTTTTTTACTGCATGGCACTGGAGGGGTCGAGCGATTTATAGAAGAGGGTCTGTGTGTGTGTGTGTGTGTGTGTGTGTGTGTGTGTGTGTGTGTGTGTGTGTGTGTGTGTGTGTGTGTGTGTGTGTGTGTGTGTGTGTGTGTGTGTGTGTGTGTGTGTGTGTGTGTGTGTGTGTGTCAGAGTTGCACATTAGATCAACTCAATTATTAAACCCTGTCTTGCTTATGCACATGAAAGACAAAACAAAATCACACCTAGTGTGAAGTGAGCATTGCTATTTATGAGTTCCCACGAACAAACTTTGAGTGCTTTGTGCCAAGATGTAGGCCAGATGTAGGCCACGCTTCAGAGCCCGGACTTGGGCGTACAACACACTTTGAGTGCTTTGTGCCAAGATGTTGGCCAGTTGTATGCCACGCGTCAGAGCCCGGACAAAGCCGGATGTTGGAGCTTAGCACTGCACAAAAAACATCCATGCCTTATACTGCACTATTCTAAAATAAATCCTATGGAATCAACATACATGCCTTCCTGTGGGATGAAATTAATTGAAATTAATTGAACTAGTTTCCCCTACCTCTCTGACTCTTGGGTAACCTGTTCATGAATTGTGCACCATGGGGTTAGCGACTCCGTCAGTCCTACATGACAGCACACACATCATTTATTAATGCCTGATGTGCCGAGGAGGATCGGTTTCACCGTCCACCATGCACCGTGTCAACCTCTCCAACTCCCCTGGAAGTTGTTGTTCTTTATTCTACAGAGTCACTCTGGCTCAGTGGCATAATGCACCTCTGGTGGACGGAACAAAGGCATCAAAAATCACAATATCCATGACCATGCCATTTAGAAAGACACTATAGGCTATGGCTGACTGAAAGAGCATGGATTTGGCACAACCCTTTGTCAGTCCAGAATGTTATCCAGGAGACACATCGTCTGAATCTGTGAGTAGCACGTTCCATTGTCTTTTTTTTTTTGAGAATTGTTCAGTCTTTTTGGGGGTCACCTTCATGAAAGGCTAGTGATTCCCAGAAAATCTACCTCAAGTAACGTCAGCATTTTTGCCGTATCATTCTCTGTGCATTACATCTGAACCTGAGTGTGATTTAGACTCCGCGGTCTCCACTGAATTACGAGTTAGGCATTTTGAAAGCTTAAACTCTAACAGTATTGTTGTTAAAAAAAAAGGTTATGGACCAAATCCTGAAAACTGTTTTGCTCAAAAGCTACAAATGCGTTGTTGGGTACAAACGGGCCACATCAATGAAACATGGCTCCAACGGTGTCGGTGAGACAGAGCCAAGCATGTAGACACACACCAGCTGAGCTGGAGGAAACATGTTCTAAATATACACCCAGGGCCTGCTCCATGCTGCTAATGTACTGTTGGTCAAATAAATCCATACCCATGTGGAAACAGTAATACCGCGGCTTGAACGCACCATCGTATTGGGATAGAAATCTGATTGCCTCACTATTCTGAAGCCATCAAGCCAGTCTTAAATAAGGCAGCTGACAAAAACAACAACTGACATTTAACTTAATGCGTTAATCTTTAGATGGCACAAAATACATAGAAATAATGTGTGTAGGTGTGTAGGTGTGTGTTTTTCTATATATTGATATGCTGTACAATAGGCTATATACGTATGTATGTACAGCATATAATATAAATGCAGTATGCATTTATTATGAATTAATGAATGCATCCGGTAGAAAGTTGAAGTGCTCTGGTGGTGACGAGGTTAAGTGACCTCAAAGCTTTTTTGTTGTTGTCGTGTCTTTTGCTTCAGTGAATGCTGCTATCTCATATTTCCTAACGTCTTCTTTCCCTCTTTATGCTGTTGTGTTGATGAATTGACAGTATACGTGTGTTGTTATTCATGCATATCGTATGAAACACACACACACACACATGCTCGCACGCACACACACACGCGTGCGTTGGCAGGGGTATCGCACCAAATTCTGGGCCCTGGGTACAAGGATTCACTGCGGGCCCCCGATGAATGTTCTTCATAGGGGGAGAGGGTTTAACCCATTTAGACTGGGAACGCATTATTACCCATTATTTTGTGCATTAACTATTGCAAAATAGCAGATATAACGTCTTATATCTGACAGCAAGCTTATAGATCTGCCATTTCAAATCCTTCTAAGGTTTTTGGAAAAACCTCTATGTCAGTGGTGCTCAAACCTTTTCATCTGAAGCACCCCCAAAATGATATGCATTTGGCAATGGACCCCCATCTCAAAATATGTAGTTCCAGGGACCCCCCAGAAGCAACATTTCAGTTACAAATGTTCGCTTAAAATATATATATTCAAAGATTTTGCACACATTTTCACGACTTTTCAAAAATAGCAGATCTACAAGCTTGCAGCGCTGCACTCGGTGCCGCGCCGTGAGCTTGTATTATCTTCTATTTTTCAATAGCTAAAGTATTAAAAAATTCCAGGCCCCTCCACCTTGGGCCCTAGTAACTCAGTCCCACTCCCCCCCTCGTGACGCCCCTGCTCGTTGGTGCTGTACAGTAACTGGGGGAGGCATTAAGAGGGGAAGAAAGAGAGCCTTTGAATAATGAATGTGAAGAGCCCTGTTACACAGACAGGGCTTTGAAGTGACATAACTTACTGCCACTGCTCTGGCGGCGTCACCATTCTGCCGACACACAGACATAAAGGAGAGAGAAAGACAGCAAGATGGAGAGCAAGAAGAGAGACGGATATACGGTGGAAGGGAAGAGAGAGATAGAGAGAGAGAGAAGTGGTATTAAAAAAAACTAATCGACTGTACTGACAACCTGTAGCGTGCTGTTTATAAAATAACAATAAATAGTGCCATAATATCACTAGTAAGACACCTCAGGGCGACAAGTGATCTTGCCATAAATTGCCACATGTGATCATCAGGGATGTCCATATATGGGCATAAAAGGGATTTGTTCCCCTGGCATCACAGGGATTTCCATATGCATATATGGGCATAAAAGGAATTTGTTCCCCCATCTCTCTAACAGGGCATCATTAATATTGATGACATCAGGGAACTCCATATTTGGGCATAAAAGGGATGCTGTTTGTGGGACATCACAGTGAAGCCAGAGCATGATGTCAGAGGAGCGGCAAACCCATAGACCATAAAAATGTGTACACGTCTGGACGGACGGACAGTCGCGGACAAGCTGTGACGTTTCTCATAGTAAACTTCGACCTTTGGTCGCAATATTTTGACGCCACATCTAGATACCGGTAAAATATTTTCCAACAGATTTTTAAATATCTTTCAGGATGTAATGATAAGAGCGATAACCCCACCTATCTTGCAGACTCCCCCCACAATCAGAATTCAGTTTGAATGTATTATGTGGGATGAAATTCGCATACAGATGTGAGGGGAGTTAATTTAATTGACTGCATTCTTTAAATTATGTTTAAAAAATACTCTCTCACATGTGTGCCAGCTATCAGGTTGCCTAACCCCTGCAAAGGCTATGGGGAGATGTTTTAAAACCGGAATCAATCCAAGTCAAATTGGCCTGGCTCATTATGCTATACTGTAATTATCCTCTTTGGAGAACATTGGGAATAGCTTATGGTATTCTGCTATTTCCTGATGAACTGACAACTCGTCCTGGAGTTGAGCACATCAAACAACTCACTTGTTTTAACAGAACTTATTTGGGGCTTCGAGCTTTACAGACGATGTGCTGACATCTAGGAATAAAAACCAATTTCATGCCTTTCAAGGCACAAGACTGAAGCCTGACAACTCTGCGTGTGTGTGTGAGTGTGTGCGCGCGCGCGCGCGCGCGCGTGCGCGTGCGCGTGCGCGTGTGTGTGTGTGTGTGTGTGTGTGTGTGTGTGTGTGTGTGTGTGTGTGTGTGTGTGTGTGTGTGTGTGTGAACGTGCGTGTGTGTCTGTGTGTGTGTGTTACATAATTAATTGAGTTTGTATTCACTGAGCGCTGGTTAGAGAACATTGTTTATCACATTTGAATCACACGATTCTGCACTCTGACTCACTTGTTCCTATTGTGATCACACAAAGCCTCTCTTTATGCAAAGATGTCTTCAAGATTCTTAGATTTTTAGCTGCAGATGTGCAGAAATTATCATGCGTGAAAACCGTTTTAATTCCTTGCGGGGTGTGGTTTTGCGTTGAAAGGATGTTTTTTGCTTGGCTGCGCCAAAAAGTTTCATGCATCCAAATGACTCAACATAACATGCCACAGTCCGTGACTGCCTTCCCCCCCTATCTGTGTCTCTCCAGCCACAGGACCAAATCCTCGGGCTGGCCACCACCCCCTACCGGGACCTGGAATGCATCGCTGGGACCCAATGGATGGGACATGGGGACCAATAGAGAGGGGCGTGACTGCTACATCAAGTAAGTGTTTGGAGTTTAAGAAAGAAAATGAGAGGTTGCCGCCTCCCCCCCCCTCCACCCAGATGTTTCGTGAGCTTTGGCAACAACCTGTGATTATTCTAGCCACGTCACTGCCTACACACTCTGTCTCCATCTGTGCATCCAGAATACTGATACTCCTGCCACTGCTGCGCACCCACACTGCCCCTGCTTCTCTCTTTCTCTCTATCTCTCTCTCTCTCTCTCTTTCACACACACACACACACACACACGCACGCACGCACACACACAGAGAGAGAGAGAGAGCCTGGTCTCGCAAAAGGGCAGTGAAAAGAGGCATGGGCAGATTGGGCACGTCTAAAGTCTGTGTGCGTGCCACTATGCCACTGAGGGATTCACGTGCGTAGGGACTTGTTTGGAGGTGAGAGCCGGCAGCGTTTTACCGGTGAAGATGTGGGGCTGCGCTGCATTCAGCATAATCGAAGCTTAAGCTTCCTTTCGTGAATCTGTGCAGACAGGTAAAAATCAACCCTCTTCGCAGCTCTCTCTGCCATCATGAACGCAGCATGTCGGTCTGATTCTAGTGCGTGTGAGCTGGAGGCTCCGGTGTAACAAGTGAGTGTTTGGTTCCCTTCATTTGTTATTCTGTTCCTGTTATTCGGTCTGCTCTGCTCCTCTCTCACCACTGATATTCAAGTGTGCATCTACTCACTAGGTCTAAAAATACGACTGCCTGCATCCATCCACATTCTACCGCATACACCAGGTTCCCGTTCCTTTTCTAGTCTTTTTATTTGTCATTCATTTCTTTCCTTCTCTCTTGCAAATTGGACGAATCATCACATTCCTTTTCACGAGGTCGAATCTTTAACTCTCTGGAATGAGGAGCACGTAGCTACTGTATGTCTACTGTATGTACTGTAGAGTGTTTTTGCATGTGATGTTAAACTGGATCATATAATATGGTTCTCTCTAATGGGGAAACTGTGTTTCTTTGCGTGCTATGTATGCATGACAGGAGGAGCAAACTTGTCACACATGGGTTACAGCAAGAGGAGTGTGATGTCAGGAGTGTTACATAAGAGCTGTGGAGTGGTTGATGCGCTTGGATGCAGAGAATATCTGGAGGAGGAATATCATAGGAGCTCTATTGGCTCCAGCCTCAGCTTTGGTAAAAAAAATAAAAAAAATAAAAAATCGTGAAGAGGACGCACAATTCATTTATTTGCAGCATGTGTCAGCTATTTGTCAGGTGCCGTCTGAATAATACGTTGAGGCTCCAGTGTTTTTATTTGAAATGGTTATTGTTGTTTCCATATTGCCTAATGAAACGCAGGTCGAGTGTGCACGAGAGGAAGCCATGAATAATATATCTGCTGCCATTTAACATGCATAGACTGCCGTGACTGTGTTCAGCAAAGAGGATTTCCGTGGACTGGATCAGCATCGACACTAAATCTAAATTTAGCACAACGACACCACTTGTTAAATAGAATCTGGGACACAATTTTGGATACAAGATATAGATCTGTATGCAGTAGGCTATAATGAATCAAGGTTCAAGGTTGTACTTTATTGTTACATCTTGTTGCGACCGTTAGGTCGCAAGTTATTATGAAAACCTCCACCGGCTGTCTGTCAGTCAGTCAGTCAGTCCGTCCGTCCGTCCGTCCGTCCGTCCGTCCGTCCGTCCGTCCGTCCGTCCGTCCGTCCGTCCGTCCGTCCGTCCGTCCGTCCGTCCGTCTGTCCGCCTGTCCGTCACGTCACACTTTTGGCCCTACTCTTATCTCTGGCACCGTTGCCCCTATCCATGCCAAACTTTGCACACACACTCTTTGGCTGGCAAACCACAACCTCCGCCCCTGATTTCTCACATGCCCCTCTTCTAGCGCCACCATGAGGTTGCTAAGGCCAATTTGTGCATGCTGTACATGCAACCTGACGGCCGCTTATCTCCCGATTAGGGAGTCTTACTGTTGTACAGGTACATACTGTAAGAGAAAAACGTATTTTGGTTTGGCTTCCTTCAGAGCGGGTGTTAACGGTTAGCGTGTTAACTTTATCCTTCATGCTCATATTGTTTTAATGTAATTTAGCTTGACGTTATGGGCAGGTCCATTTGGGTCCATTTTGACATTGTAAATCTTTAAATGAACCCTGAGGAGTTCACTGTGTAGCCCACTGTAAGCTCGATTGTGGTCGCCTCAGTCCTCAGAGTGGTTTATCAGAATTATTTCTCATAGAAGTTGTACCTGGCAACACCGCCTTTGATCATCCATTCTGCCCACAGTCGTGTCCCACTCAAGGCTTATGAGTACTTGGAACTTGCAAAGTAACTGCCTGCAGCAAATAGCAAAAAGTGACCTCAACAACCCCAGAAAAGAATGAAATGGAACTCTTTGAAATGTGACAGAAAAAACAGGTCTGTTTGTGGCTACATACAAGCCCGATTTAAACTTCGTCATATGACAGTTGTGGACGAGGTACCATGAATTAGGCTTTCACAGTCAGACACCTGTCAGCATCAGTGTTGTTTGCCTTGTTGGCAGGGGTCAGCAATGTGTCCGAACATGGACCTACAGTACATGTGTTCGTGGTGGGACTTTTTGACCATAAGACCCAATTACTGAAAGTCACTCTCCAGGTTTTATTCAGAATATCTATGACACTGTTTTGCTACAGTATGACATTATGGCACATTGGGAGTCCACTAGCACAGTGGTTCTCGAAATGTTTATTTTCGAGGACCCCTATAACACTGAGAATGTTCAAATGGAACCAAATGGTGGTAACTCTCAGAGTTACACACCTGTAATGATCCATTTGGAGCACCTTCAAGGAACCCTTGAAGTCCCTTTCCACCCACTACTTAAGAACCACTGCGCTAGTATACCGTACATTTAGGGCTGGCCCTTTGTGTGTTTCGTTTCTGGTAAAAGAAAATCTCCGCTCATTCGTACGTCGAGTACCGTACGTCGGTTTTGACAAACATGTCCACCGCAAGCCAGCATGGCGATGACCCCAGCTTGTTGGGAGGGGGAATCTGACACTGAAGCCACGGTGTGGATTGTGAGTGGTGTGCATGGGGTAGTGTGTGTGTGTATGTGTGTGGGCCGGGGCTACATTAGCAGCTAATGGGGATGATTAGGGACCATTAGATGTAAAGCTGTCATCGTGTTGGGAGGCAAGCCATCTTTAGCAGGTGGCCCATGGTTGGGGATTAGACTGCACACTTCCTGAATGCACAGGACCATATGGTTCTCCTTTGTGCACAATCTGTTGTGCTGCGTCACGTGACGAATCGAACTGACTCGCAGAAATCCAAAGTGAGAGTGTCTTGGAAGCGAGATTCAGGTGACAAAGCAACAACATCAACCTGAATCTACTTGCAATACAGTTGTTGTGTGTTCTGTATTGATGGAGTGACTATGATGATGAGTTATCGTTACCAGTCACCCATCATGCATTATACTTTATACAGTCAATAGAATGGAACAAGGATGCTTTGAGTATTTACGTAATCAATGTTTATTATGCTCAGTGGTTATTGTCTTGTGTCAAAATTGTATAGGTAGTTAAGAATACATTTAACATATTCTTTGTGGAAAACTGTGTAGAACATTATATTTTAAAACAAAGTAAGTAAAGGACAAATACGAAAATACAAAAAGTACTTCCTCTGTCTGGCTCTACATTATGTTGGAGAACAGCATGTTCTCTCTGTGTATGTGTGTGTGTGTGTGTGTGTGTGCATAGGTGTGTGTGTGTGTGTGTGTGTGTGTGTGTGTGTGTGTGTGTGTGTGTGTGTGTGTGTGTGTGTGTGTGTGTGTGTACGTACGTACGTGTGTGCATAGGTGTGTGTGTGTGTGTGTGTGTGTGTGTGTGTGTGTGTGTGTGTGTGTGTGTGTGTGTGTGTGTGTGTGTACATGTGTGCAGTGTGTGTACATGTGTGCATATGTGTGTGTGTGTGTGTGTGTGTGTGTGTGTGTGTGTGTGTGTGTGTGTGTGTGTGTGTGTGTGTGTGTGTGTGTGTGTGTGTGTGTGTGTACGTACATGTGTGTGTGTGTGTGTGTGTGTGTGTGTGTGTGTGTGTGTGTGTGTGTGTGTGTGTGTGTGAGAGAGAGAGAGAGAGAGAGAGAGAGAGAGAGAGAGAGAGAGAGAGAGAGAGAGAATTGCAGACTGTCGAGGCTAAGGGTCCTATTTTGGGATAATTGTGTTTTTTTTAGAAAAAAACAAGAACATTTTACCAATATATTATTGACACGGCTGTACTGTACTGCCTCATGACTATAACTGAAAATAGACATGGGCTTACAAGGCCTGGAATGGTTATTTAGACACAACTAAAGAAAAAGGGTTGCCTATAAGTCAAACTGTTGACATTTTATTGATATTTGCAGTTGGAACTGCAGGTATTGCTGGATTATTAAACATCAGCCCTGCCAATCACATTATGTACATGTCAAAGGTGTTGATGCTCTATTTTCATATTTGCATTATTTATTTTTCCATAGATAAAAAGAGAAGGAAACAAAGAGAGTTATGAGGAAACTCATAACCTTGTCAAAACACATATTTTGACATTGCCCTTCTGCTTTTTGCAGTGTATATGTTGTTACAGTCAGTTTGGGTCAGTGAGATTGGGGTAAGAGCGCTCGTTTTGTCGTTCACCACACACCCCTAACACCACCTGGATCAATTCACCTTGATGGTCTCTTATCAGCGCACTTAATTCTGCATATTCACCATGAGATGGCGACAACAGCCATTCACTTGTGCAGTCGATGACGTCACTCGTTTGCGACACCTCTTTCGTTGTTTATCCACTAGCCTAGCTCGGCTGTGTTTAGCCATTAGCTTACTATGCCTAACTCTAACCCTAACCCTAACCTTAACCTCTGTAAAACTATGCCTAACCCTAACCCTAACCCTAACCCTAACCTCGTGGGGTGAGGCGCTATCATTCCTGCCGACGCTACGTTGTCGTTGTTGTTGTTCAAAGCGACCGCTTGTTCCGCCCCGCGTCGCACGACGAGCGCTCCTGTTCTCAATTTCACTGAAACTCAAAAACTGTGACATATACATGCGACCTGATGGTCGCTTATCTCCCGATTAGGGAGTCTTACTGGTCCTACATGTGTGTTCATAATTTGGTTATTTCTGCACAAGGTTCACAATGATGTCTTTCAACTGCTATAACTTAGGCTATGTGGTCGTTCAAAAATTAATTTCTTTTCTAATTGTGTTTGTTCTGCTAATGCAAACTGGAAAATACCACATGTACCATATACACACACATAGACGAAGACCAGAATTCAGTAAATTAATCTCATACATAATATGTATATATCATATTCCGTTTAAGGCTTAGGTGAGATCCATACCCAATAGGGCTATGATGCAAAGAAATCCTGACTCACTGCATTGTGGTTGTTCCATATAGACTGGCATCAGACCGCATTGTCTAACATGAGTGTTTTTCTCTGATATTTATCAAATTGTGAAGCCCTGCATCCTGAAATATCACTTGAAATAAAGGCGTAAGTGAAAATCCCCCCTCTTCAAACATTGATCCACGAGGGCCATGCCCAAGCACTGCCTTTTGATGACGGTCGCGTGCCCCCCAAAAATGTATGTGTGTGACACCGCCAAAAGGCGAAGTATAAATGGGGATTAAAAGGTGGCAGCCTCAGTGTTTGTGGGCTTGTAATGGGGCTGCATCATCCAGAGAGGCCAGTCTCTCCCCATGCCTTGAAAGATTAATTGTTAGTATTTAGTGGCGAATGGAACATGTGTCAAGAATAACTGTGAATTACACGCTGCCTTGCCTGCCCATGGCCCTAATTAACCAACTCTGTCGGCACCATGGGGAGATGCTTCTGCCGCTGCTTCTACAGCGAGAGTACACACATGCGCGCGCGCACGCACGCACGCACGCACACGCACGCACAATTATAGAGCGAAAGCTGCATGTTGTTTGTTTTCACAAGAAAGCAAAGAATACTGGAACAGAGTCTTACTAAAGAGGGCATTGGGTTTGACATTGATCAGACTAATTGAAGCAAGGGGTGAAACAGGGTTCAAACCACAGAGAGTCCATGGTTTCCCTTCAGGTAATCAATGGCAGCTAGGGTTGCTGAAGGCCAGTGAGAGAGGTGGCACGCTGGGACGGGGGCCACAGCACCGCAGGCATCACTGTTATGCAGTACTGTAAAAAGTACTAAAATGTTTTACTTACTGTAAGTGAAAGTATACTATACTGCAATGAAGAAATACTCAAGTAAAAAAAAAATCCCTCCGCTATACAGCTCCGAGATGAGGTTCTGCTCATTACATGCCCATATGAGTTTTTCCCGGGGATAGTTCGCCACGTTTATGACAATTCTTACCTTCACCAAACATTGTATCCAAAAAGTAATGGTCCTATACCCATCTCTCACGTGTCTACTTTTTTTTATCGGCGGGGGTAATCCAAGCGGTGTGTTGAAACAATACTTTTGAATTGCTTGTTTTTCCCAGTGAAATGATACGGAGGTAGTAATATGCACATGTGACTCGCCATTAATCTGTGCAGCAAGCCACCAAGCGGTCGGGGCGAGAAATGGCCACAGGCTGACAAAAACATGGAACTAACTGGCTGACAAAATGAGCGGTTTAAAGATATTGTTTCAACACATCGCTTGGATTACCCCCACTGTTAAAAAAGTAGACATGTGAGAGACCGGTATAGGACCTTTACTTCTTGGATACAATGTTTGGTGCAAGTTGTTGATGCTATATTTGCATATTTAACATTCAAATGCATTTTCAAATGAACTGTAGCCTATATGTAAAAGAGGGACAAACTACAAGTGACTAGTTGCCAACTAATAGTTGGCTAGTGCTATTTTCCATAGATACAAAGAGAAGGAAACAACAACGAGAGTTATGAGGAAGCAAGGGGTGAAACAGGGTTCAAACCACAGACAGTTAAATCAATGGCAGGCCGGGTGACTGGCCAGTGGGAGAGGTGGGGGCCAGAGCACTGCAGGCATCACTGTTATGCAGTGGTGTAAAAGTCTAGAATTAAAAATGTAGGCCTACTTGAGTAAAAGTACAAAAATATTGGTATCAAAATCTACTTAAAGCAACAAAGGTAGAAAGTACTCATTATGCAGAATGTCCCATTTGTCCCAAGTTTTCAAATATGAAATGTATATAAATCCTTTGTAAATAGCAGATCTACAAGTGGAAATGGCCGAAACTGAATGTTAATGTGTGTTTTGGATTTTAATAATCAAAATCAACAAGTAACTTAAGTTTTCAAATTATTGTATTGGAGTAAAAGTACAATATTTGCCTCTGAAATGAAGTGGAGTAGAAGCAAAGATACTGAAAATTGGAAATACTCCAGTAAAGTAAAAAATACCTCAAAACTGTAATTATTAAGGGCCCGGATGGCTGGTGTGCAGCGGTCCGGGTACCTAAGCTGCTGATGCAGCCTGACAGTGTTCGACAGGGTTCGACTCCGTTGCAGCGTATCCCTCCCCATCTCACTCCATTTCCTGTCAGACTACTGTATACCATCTAATAAAGGCAGAAAAAGACAGAACAAATATCATAACATTGTATTTAAGTACAGTACTTGAGTAAATGTACTTAGTTACTTTACACCCCTGCTATTATGCAGTATCTCTACTGCAGTGATTCTCAAACTTTTTAATTACAAAGACTCCCAGTTTGATAAGCGTTAGGCCACTGGCCCCATTCGATGATCAATTTAACACTGAATGTACGCATGGAAATAAAATGGACCCTCCATTTGCACTCTCTCAGAGTTACAGACCCAAAAGGGTCCATTTGGTTCCCAGCAAGCAATCTTCACAATATTTATCTGTGGAACCGTGTCAAACAAAATGTATTGCCTCAACTCCTACCATTCCAAGTGCTTTTCAGTTGTATGTGGGGGGGGGGGGGGGGGGTCCCAGTTCAAATATGAGTATTTTGGGGGTCACAGCCTGTAAAGGTTGAGAACCACTGGCTTAGAGCATGGTCTCCAGGCACGTGCACACATAGACATCAAAAGGGGGCTTGAGCCCCTGCCCTTTTATCCGTCTGTAAAAAGTGCCCTCTCAGGACCATGAATGCAGTTATATGGTGAAAGAAATGCAAATGCCCTCTTTTCATGCCATACCTGAAGGCAGCATTCAAGAGAATTGCCTTATCCAAACTCTCCTGAACTTGAATGCAGCATCTTATGTTGAAATAATAATCTGTGTAGAAATGCATGCCATTACACCACATTTCCAGTATTGACTTGATTATGCTTAATTCAGTGTGGTATCAAGCACCGAAAATAGCAAACCAACGCGTTGTGAGCTTGGAGGTCTGCTATTTTCGATGTTTTCATCAAAAGGCCCTTTTCGAAATTTCAGACCCTGCCTCTCTAAGATTCTCTGCACATCCCTGATGGTCTCTGAAATGTATTTGAGAACATAATAATGATGTCTTCCCCTCACATTATAACACGCCATCACAAAAGCTAAGACTGCTGCTGATATTATCTCTGTTAAAGAGACACAGTGGGTATACAGTCTCTGGCAACAGGAAAACAAAGAATTGCTGGAGCTCATTTGACAATCGCCCACAATTTCTATTCTGAGGCATCTCACTATTTATTCATGTCAGAGAAAATGTTGTGATCAGCCTTAAACGTTTTAGGTACTGTATAATATTAACTGCCAAACATCCAATTAACACATATTTAAAAGTGTGAAATTTACGGCTGTCCCGTTCTGAAGACTTACGGCCACTATGTAACACTGAGCTTGGTTATTCTTTTGGATTACATATTGATTGACTTAGGCCTACATTCAAGTAGAAACGTATTATGCTGACAAGCCTGACAAGTACAGTACAGCAGTACAGTAGTTGTCAACTGATATCTTGCTTAACACTCATGTGTGTCACTTTCTATCTGTCAAACATTCCCCAACACTAATGGCAAATTTATCCTTTGTCGTAAAACAGGGTCAATCGCCGAAAAGAACTGAGTTTGACTCTAACGTAATGCAAATGCCTCAAATAAGGCAAATAATAACAATAATAAATAAATTAAAGGACAACATTAGTTTTTTATAACAAGGGTTCATATTTTAGATTGTAATTAAAGAATATAAAAGATGAGTGTTAAAATTATTTCATATCTTCTTTCCATTGTTTTAGAGATTCTTATACCAGTGGTTGGGGGCATGCGTACAAGTGGCTAAATATGTAATTTTACACAGAATAAGCCCATTCCCATGATACAACGCAACCTTTAATGGTTGGATGTGACTTATGGGGGCTAGAAGTGTTACTGTAAATAGCAAAAAGAAACTGCTGGCTTATTGTGTCTAAAAATACATATTTAGCCACTTGTACGCATGCCCCCATGCGTACGCATGCCCCACATTTTAGCACAGTAAACTTGATAAAACAATAGAACAAAGCAAATGAAAACATTTTAACACTCACTTTTTCTTTTCTCTAATTACAATCTAAAATATGAACCCTTGTTGTAAAAAAACAAAGTTGTCCTTTAAGGCTCAAGTGTCACTGCTCTTCTTTCTCTACCGCAGCCACGTCTCCCAGAGCAGCTCCCTGGAGGAGGTTCGTCTGGACGGGGACAACAAGTTTGTGCCTCCAGCCCCCCGAAAGGTGGAGATGAGACGAGACCCCGTCCTGGGCTTTGGCTTCGTGGCAGGCAGCGAGAAGCCGGTGGTGGTTCGCTCAGTCACACCAGGTAATAAACACAGCTCACCTCCGGGGGTGGATTGGGCATCAGGCATAGCAGCAGGGTTCCCACGGTCATGAAATTCCTGGAAATATTTTGAAATTAGAAAAATATTTTTCCAGTACTGGAAAAGTTTTGGAATTGATCAAGGGTCCTGGAAGGTCCTGGAAAAAATATCTATGCATTGTCTTTGGTTATTGATTTTGTTAATACTTCTGAAATGACAAATTAAACATTGGCCAAATTGTCAAATATTAGAGGCAGAAATTGTGAAAATAGCCTGCGAGGCGTTGTGAGCATGTAGATCGGCTATTTTCACTACCTGTCTCTGGGCATTGCACATAGGAGTAAGCGAATCGCTATTGAGCTGAATTATTGTTATATAGTCCTGGAAATCGGGTTAAATATTCTGGAAAAGTTTTGGTAACGTTTTGGAAATTAATTGGTAAAGATGTGTGGGAACCCTGTAGCAGGCATATGCCCAGTGGGCCGACCATTAGTGGGACAAATTCCTTTTGCACCCGTTTTAGGATAGTTTTGGGGCTGGGTGGCCACTATAGTGGAGAGGGCCAATCCTTCAGTAGCCCCGGCCCACAGAGCGGAGAGACATCACATGATTGGCCCACTGGCTTTTCTATCATCTGAATAGCCTCTGTGAGCGTCCCGGTTCTGCGCATGTCATAATAGGTGAACATTCTGCAAAAATAGAGGAGCATTCACCAGCAATAGCAGATCTACAAGCTCAGTGTGAGCTTGTAGATCCCTCTTAACGGTCAAGGAACCGGAATCTTTAAAATCCTAATGGATCCCAACTTTAAGTACGTATACGAGTGGTTAACACACCAGCAGGCCGTTCCATCCACGGCTATCATCACCAGAGGCTCTGATGGAGACAAAATGCAAAAACTGAGCCAGAAAGAAAATCGGCTACAGTGATGAATCATCGATTTTTACCCATCCAATCCCCAACCCCCACCGTCCGCCCAACCCCCCAAACAGCCTTGGGCCAGAGTGCAGGAAACCGAGACAATAAAGAAGAATGGTTTGACCTTCTTGCAATTCATACCACTTAACTGTTGTTTGGTGTTTGGGCAGGGGGGCCTTCGGAGGGCAGGCTGGTCCCCGGGGACGAGATCATCATGATTAACGAGGAGCCAGTCAGTTCAGCGCCCAGGGAGAGGGTTATCGACCTCGTCAGGTACGACAACACACCAAGATGAGATGTCACTTTGCCTGCTGCTATAGACACGCTGTGGAGATAATTGTTCATGATAATTATGCACACACTGTCTGCCTTGTTGGAGGTTGGAATTTTTTTTTGCTGCAGTCACATAGCGACTGTGAACCACACTGTCGGTTGGTTGGTTGGTTGGTTGGTTGTTCGGTCTGCCTGTCTGACCTTGGATCAGACGGATGGTCTCTGTTGGGCAGTCGCTCGGTCGTTCAATCTGCCTATCCAAAATGTTTGAATGGTCGCAGCTTATCCCGTATTAGAATAGGTGCTGGTTAATTTATTTCCTCACAATTTAGTTGTAAACTCTTTAGTGTACTTCATGCGTCCTATGTCACAAACTACCTCCATGAGCGAGTCCATGCATCAAACCCATTGGTTGAGCCATGAACTTGTTGGCCCAAGCTTGCAGTACTAGAGTTGGCAACTTGTCAACGTTTGCTTCAAAAACCCATCCCGGTCCTGGGGGGGGGGGGTTGGCACCACAGCATTTACTTTTTCGAAATTTTACTTGGACAGAAATACAATTGATTTTCCCGAATAAACAAGCCCTACAGTGTCCGACGTATAAAATGTCCTTAATAATTACTGTATACTGACAAGCTTAAGATAGTAATAGGATAGATACAGTACAGCATTGTACTGATGTGTCCATTCTCCATGATTCACTATTTTGCTAGTGTTATAAATTTCCCATAGATGAATGTCACCGATGCAGTGTTAATTTTGTCAACTAAAACTATAACAAAAACTGTTCGATTACCTTTTTTTACTGACGAAACCTAAATGAAAATGAAGCTATGATGACTAAAACTGAGACTAAATATATTGACAATTTCATCAACAAATAAAAACTAAATGTTAGGGAGGGACAAAAAACAGGTAATTTTATTTTTCGTTGCGCTCCGTTGTTGGCACTCTGAAAATACAATTTCCAGCATGCAACCAAGTGTAAAATCAGGCATTACGACGCCTGCCAATTTTTCTGTTGGCAAAATCAAATGTATATTTAGTCGACCTAAAACTAGGCTAAAACTAGGCTGAAAGACTGACATTTTATTCAAAAGAATATGACTAAAACTAAACAAAAACCTGCTGTCAAAATTAGCGCTGCTTTGATGCAGATCTAAAGGGCCATTCACACTGAGCACTATAACTATAACTATAACTATAAAAAGAATAGTTTTAAAAATCGTTCTATAGTCAAGTGGATGGCAGTGTTCACACCGACTAAAAAATATAAGGGTGAACGATATAGTTTTAGTAATCTTTATAGTTATTGTGCGCTTAAGAGTGACTTGTGCGAATGGCGCTTAAGAGTGACTGGCTCTGAGGGCTCAGTCCTCACATGACCTGTGCGGCGTTTTGTAAACAGTAGATTAGTCCTCTGAAATAATTAGGCTATGCCCATGTGAGGCTACATCACAGCTGCATTGGCCTTGACCAGTGTTGCCAGATGTACGGTAATTATCGTATTTGTACGATAATCTGACCCTCTGTACGATGTACGATCAATAATTCCAAAAATGCCCAAATGTACGATAATTTCTGCATATCGCCAAAAGAGCATGAATTTACTAAATTCCCTGGCTGCTGATCCGGGATCCATTTTGGCTTCTCAAAATAAGCCAGGAAATCAGCCAATCTGACCCTAGATCTGTACTTGGAAGCATTAAAAACACCTGTTGTGTCTTTCCAGACCAGTTTCAGGCTTTTATTGGTGTAAGCTCCAGGAAGTTTCCTGCCTTCACGCAGCCTATGTGATGCGTTTTTGTCACACAGGAGTCTCAAACAAGGTTGTTTCTTACACTAAAGACATATTTTTTGGTGAAATTACTTTTTTACGATAGTTTCATGTCAAATACGATAATTCTGAGCCTCCGGTACGATAATTCAACATTTCCCATCTGGCAACACTGGCCTTGACTGAGCTCTGTGTCTGGGATAATATACTGGACTACAGGCTACTGCACCTCAAGCACGGTGTGACTTCAAAGCATCACTGAATTCAGCTTGTTGTCCATCTCAACAATAACAACAAAACCTTGAGAGAAACATTGCTCTCAATCGTGACAGAAAATGTTTCCTTTTTTTGATGAATTACTATGACAAAGGGGTTCAGGTTCAATCTATATCTATAACAATGTGTTTGCTTGTGTGTACTTTCTTACAGGAGCTGCAAGGAGTCCATAGTGTTGACAGTCATTCAACCGTACCCGGTGAGTTTCAAGAGTATTCATTCCAAACACACAGTGCAAACCACAGGAGGATTACTGTGTGTGTGTGTGTGTGTGTGTGTGTGTGTGTGTGTGTGTGTGTGTGTGTGTGTGTGTGTGTGTGTGTGTGTGTGTGTGTGTGTGTGTGTGTGTGTGTGTGTGTGTGTATGTGTGTGTGTGTGTGTATGGCAGATGCTTTGTGGATGCAAGGAATGAACTGTACCCATATCCAGGACTATGCTGTAAGGTTGGGAGCTCAAACACTGAAGTCCTTACAAACAGTACTTTGTCCCCTACATCAGAGCCTACTGTACAAAAGAGCCGATATGAACCTGCCATGTCAACATTTACTGGCATCACAGTGGTGCACCAACCACCAGCTGCTGCTGCTGCTGACAGTTACCATAAAGAAATGGATCCTGAAAAAATTCCAACTAAAGCTGGTTGCACACTGCACTGCGTTCTTTTGTTGCATTTTGGAAATCCGAAATCCTCGAAAGCATTTTTCAGGCCAAGGAGAGAGAGAGAGAGAAGAGAGAGAGCAAAGGACCCAGTGGCGACAGTTGTGAAAATCGGAAAAAATCAACCCTGGTCCGAAAATAAATACGAAACGGGCGGCAGTGTGCAAACGTGATTGACATAACGTGAGGTTGATTTTCTTTTTTACACGCTCCGAAATTCGCTCCTATATTCGGCTGAAAAAACGCAGCAGTGTGCAACAACCTTAATTCTGAGCAGGTGAGTCTGAATAACCACCAACATTGGGCAAGCGTCTCAATACCAAAACATTTTATGCTATTATGTTTCTATTATATTTCATTATGTTGAATTGTGTTTGTTCATGGAAAAGACAGACTTAATGGTAATTTGCATGGTGTGGAGAAAATTAAATAAGCAGCAACACCACAGGAATATTCCACACTGAAATGAATAGCACCCAGTTTTGGCTTTTCACTTGTGAAGACCCTTTACAGTTTGATTAATTCAAAATGACATACTACATTCAAGGGGGAAGCCAGAGAGGCATCCACTTGAGAAACAGCTATACTCTTTGGTTTCTTCTAATCCTGACTGTAATTGCTTTCATTCAGCAGACTTTGCTAAGTAAGCTCAATGACACTGCACCAGAGGGAGTGTCCTTCATCTCATGAATGGCCACTTTAATCATGACAGTAGGCTACAGACTGGAGAAATGGGAGGTTCTAATGAAAATGCTTATGTTCAAAGGACGCGAGTGTGTCCTTGCATCCTACTGTATAGAGCCATAGAAGTGCATGACTCATCACCCATGACTGCAGCATATCTGAAGGGGACAAATGCGTTAACCACTTTCACCCTGGCCAGGGGTGTCGCACCAAACCACGAATCCCCTCCATATCAAAATATTTAGTTCCAGGGACCCTCAGAAGCAAAATTTGAGTAACAAATGTTCGCTTAAAAAATACATATATTCAAAGATTTGTACATTTCACGACTTTTCAAAAATAGCAGATCTACACAAGCTCGCAGTGAGCTGGCCCCTCCACCTTGGGACCTAGTAACTCAGTCCCACTTTCCATTTTCAAAAATGTTTTAAAAGTAGCAAATCTACAAGCTCACAACTCATCACAATGCGCATTGTACAATGAAGTATAAAATAGGGCTTATGTCTTATAAAAATAGGGCTTATGTCCGCATGTTTCCGGAAATAAAAGATTTCCAACTAAATGCAGCACAGCAGATAATCTTGGTGAACGAAAATAACCGGAGGGCCTATAATTTAGGCTTAACAGTCCTTTTTCCTTTGTGTTTTTCACCCCCTTTCTTAAGTCACCCAAATCTGCCTTCATCAGTGCAGCCAAAAAGGCCAAGTTAAAGTCTAATCCTGTTAAAGTCCGCTTTGCTGAAGAAGTCATCATCAACGGCCAGGTCCCAGTAAGTCCACAGAACACAGACTCATTCTCTACAACACATCAAAGGTTGCACACAGGGGACAATCACAACTGCCTAATTTATGCTCCGTTGTTCTCTTGCTCTGTCATGCACCGAAAATAGACAATCTACAAGCTCACAACGTGTTGCATGCGTGACGCATTCTGAGCTTGTAGGGCGGCTATTTTTGGCGTGCAACTCTAACGCCACAATGGAGTATAAATTTGGCTTGGCACTGACTGGAATCCTTAAAGCTGCTGTGTTGAAAATACAAGACTTTAGAGGCTTCAGTCAAATAGATAGAAAGGCATGCATAATAAAAACATAAATACTATGTCCTTCTGTCTCCTTCCCTCCTCCACTAGCAATGACAGACAGACAGACAGAGTGGGAGATTCCTTATTTACTGGATGATTTACATAAAGCATTACCCGTATTTTCCGGACTATAAGGCGCACCGGACTATAAGGCGCACTGTCAATGAATGGTTTATTTTCGAACTGTTTTCATATATAAGGCGCACCGGACTATAAGGCGCACATAATAGACGCTACCGTTATGTTTATGCATCCAACAGATGGAGCTGTGCTAAAGGGAATGTCAATGTCAATGAATGATCCATATATAAGGCGCACTGGACTATAAGGCGCACTGTCGTTTTTTGAGAAAATTAAAGGCTTTTAAGTGCGCCTTATAGTCCGGAAAATACGGTATACTGTATTTATAACTAGGGCGACCTCGCCCCTTTAGGGCGAGGTCGCGCCAATTCTTGGCCATCTGGCCAGTGATGTATATCGGACCAGTTACCTATATATGGAGACCCCTGGTACCCATATATTGAGATCCGGGTACTCTATATTGAGATATGCTGTGAGAGCCCAAACATGCTTACTCAGTTATTCGTTAAAGTCCTATGATGACTATGACATCTGACATCATACCCTTTTATGCCCATACATGAAGATCCCTACCTGTAGAACCAGCCACACAGATATGGGCTGTCTTGGCCATCTGTCTTGGCCATAATGGATTCTGTTAGTGTGGTATGTGGCCAATATGGCCTCCATATATGGGCAATTGGGCATTCCCATATGAAGTCCTGTTAGATATGGGCTTAATATTGATGAGGGAACTCCATATATGGGCATAAAAGGGATTCTGTTAGTGTGACATCACAGTGACATCAGAGCATGATGTCAGAGCGACAAACCCATAGAACCACAGTGTCAGGCGTGACAGACAGAGATACAACATACAGACAAGCTGTGACTGTTCACATACTAATCTGTTTTCTTTTTTTTTGGTTAATATAGCTATCTCAGCGCTGCTTACGGAACTCGGCTATCGCCTTGTTCCTGCAGCAACGCTGTCGTTCTAATAACCACTGTAAAGCACACCCTCTCGTGTAATATTGGTTTCATTATTAATGTGTACAATATACAGCATGCATAATACAGTCATCATCTGTTTTTATGTTCGGAGACTCCTTACCAGGTCTCCAGGATAAGCTTAAGACACGCCTCCTCAGGAGACTTGGCTCAGCTCTGAACCCATTTGATTTGGCTTTAGGAACCCGTTGCGACCGCATGCATGCCCTTGCTAATGTCAACCCCAGGCAGTATTGTGGATGAATTCACACAATCAGTTTTGGTTTATTACTGAGGTTAAAATGTATCATGTAATATATCACATATCATCTTTACTTACGGTATCTGGTGTATGTTGAACACACGGCCACCTTCACTGACTTTGAATGTTCAATAAATTCCACCCAAGAAATCATTTAAATTATGACATTTACCACGACAGCTCCCTCTGACACTAGAACAGTGTAATCCACTGATCAATAATGATACTGATAATAAAAGTGTGATTTATGTCTCGTACTCACATTCTATCACCAGGAAACGGTGAAGGACAACTCCCTTCTCTTCATGCCAAATGTTCTTAAGGTGTACCTGGAGAATGGGCAGACTAAATCGTTTAAATTCGACAGCAACACATCCATTAAGGTAGGTGGCTGCCAGTTCCTGGGGTTCACTGTGAAATGCTCTGACGGTGCATTGTACCAGCAACCAGTCAATGTTCATTTGAACAGTGTTCTTGTTCCATCAGTGCAATACACAGAGTATTGTTCTCAAAATGTAAGCTCCCTTTAATCATACTGGCCTACAGAATCCTATCTAGACTACTATTATTATTCGTTCATGACTTCAGCCCTGCGTGTGTGTGTGTGTGTGTGTGTGTGTGTGTGTGTGTGTGTGTGTGTGTGTGTGTGTGTGTGTGTGTGTGTGTGTGTGTTAGAGAGAGAGAGAGAGAGAGAGAGAGAGAGAGAGAGAGAGAGAAAGTCCACAGCTAATCTTGCAAACATCGGCTGTGTCATATTTCTTCTGCACGCTGACAGCAGGCCTCAACTCTCGAATATTTTTCAATGGTGTCGCACCAAATTCTGGGCCCTGGGTACAAGGATTCACTGCGGGGGAGGGAACGCATTTAGACTGAGAACGCATTATTACACATTATTTAACTATTGAAAAATAGCAGATATACAATCTCACAGTGCTGCACCGATAAAATATGAAGAATTTAAAGAAGATAATTGATAATCAACTTTTCCCAAAATGTAAAAAAATATATGTTGAAAATTGGTCTCTCCAGACCATGCATGGATGCAGCATTTACTCTGGCGAAAGAAAAGAAAATTCCCCCTCTTTCCACGAAGGCAGCATTCAGGAGAATTGCCTTATTCCTAACTCTCCTGAACGTGAACGCAGCATTTTAAGTTGAACGAATTTGTCCTCTGTGTAGTGTATAGGAATCCATGTTGTACACCCGCATCTCCAGTAGCTAAAGAGTGCAGGGTGGCGCCCTGAAAATAGCTGATCTACAAGCTCTCAACGTGCAACGTGTTGTGAGCTTGTAGATCCACAAAAGTGCCCTTTTAGGGAATTTCAGTCCCTGCCTCTCGAACATTCTCTGCACGTCCCTGCTCAACACCATGCCATGTCACACATTGTGAGCTTGTAGATTGCTAGATTCTTTTTCAATAATCGTCAGGAGATAATCAATAGTTGATGATTTGTTCATGCCGTGTATGGTCACGACATCCTGCACGTGTGCTTTAACGCGTGGCAGTGGTGTGCACATGTGGAATGCAAAAAATGCATACATGGTGCACACACGTGGTATTAATAATGAATGTGTCTGTGTTAAAGGATGTGATCCTGACCCTGCAAGAAAAGCTATCCATTAAGAGCATCGAGCATTTCTCCCTGATGCTGGAGCACAGGGCGGAGGGCTCCGCCAGCAAACTCATGCTCCTGCATGAGCAAGAGATGTTATCTCAGGTGAGGCTTCTGCGAGCGAACCCACTAATAGGATATTAGTTTTCCCTTCACATTACAGTTTAACTGTTTTTGACCCCTATTCATAGTTACTAAGAGGACAAACGCGATTGAATCGGGAAAGGTCAGAGAGCAATGGATAATGCCATGCAGGTCCACCATCACCAAAATGACAAATCTGCAGATGCAACTGTAATGACGTGCATCTTTACATAGTAAAAGATTGGACGTTGATCAATCCTGTATCAAATTAAAACTAAATGTACGCCAGGAAATAGTGGCGCTGGCGCATTGCGTTAACTTCGTCGCCATCACAACATCCTGCCACTAATGAGACATCTCCTGTTTTAATTTATGTTCTAGGTGACAAAGAGGCCAGGTTCCCACAAGATGAAATGCTTCTTTCGCATCAGCTTCGTCCCAAAGGACCCTATAGATCTGCTCAGGAGAGATGCGGTAGCGTTTGAGTACCTCTATGTTCAGGTGAATATCATCAACAGATCCGTGTTTCTATAGCCTGTGATGGGTCTAAAGTCCAGATTTATTCACATGCATTAACATGGTTATTCTTTGGTGCATAACGTCACTGTCGGGCAGAATCCTCCTATCTCCAAGTTTCAAATGTGTGCATTTTTCACAATGTAAAGCCCTGCTTCATCATACAAGGCCATCACACAAAAGTAGTGAAAACAGCCGATCTACGAGCACACAGCGAGGCGTTGTGTGCTCGTAGATCGGCTGTTTTCACTAGTTTAAATCATTTTAAAAATGATAAACACAAAACAAACGATTTTGGACATACAAGGTTTCCACCCGACAACGACGATAAATATAACCTTGACATTCAATAAATAAACTGTAGGAACGTTTGAAAGTCACTGGAGCCGAGCTCCACAGCTGCCCTACAATCTGTGTCATATTATCTTGGGTTTGGGCGGTCAGTAAGAGGAGCTATTGAAGGGTAAAGCTTGTCCTGTCCTGTCCTGTCCTGTCCTCACCCTCTCCGTCTCCATCCAGAGCTGTAATGACGTGGTGTTGGAGAGATTCGGGTCAGAGCTGAAATACGACACAGCCCTCCGCCTGGCTGCCTTGCAGATGTATATCCTCACCATCAATACCAAGCAGTCCCAGAAAGTCTCTCTGAAGTATATTGAGTAAGTGCATGGGCAGCGGGTCGGTCAAGACATTTAGCCTGTCGTGTAAAGTAACTAAGTACATTTACGTAAGTACTGTACTTTAGTACAATGTTTTGGTATTTGTACTTTACTCGTATTTCCAATTTCCAATACTTTTACTTCTACCAAATATTGTACTTTAACTCCATTACATATATTTGAAAACTTGAATTACTAGTTAGTAGTTACTTACTTTTTATTATATAATATTATAAAACATAAACCACTTTAGCCCTATTTATACAGTGGCTATTTGACAATAGCAAATCTACAAGCTCACAATGAGCTTGTAGATCTGCTATTTTCAAACATTTTGTACTTTTACTTTTGGTACCTTAAGTAGGTCTACATTTTGATGCCAACACTTTCATACTTTTACTCAAGCACATTTTGGAATTACAGACTTTTACTTGTAACTCCATTGCAATGTTGATACTTTTACTCAAGTAAAATGTGTGAGTACTTTTTCCACCGCTGCATTCAGCCGAATTAGCTCCCTGTCAGTCCTGTGTCCGAATGTTTAACGCTTTCCAGCTAAATAGAGGACAATATGAACCTATCCTAGGATCAGCTAATCAATGCACCACACGGTAACGAACTGACTGGACTAGACTGCATGGCGCTGGGGGACCCTCTCTCTAATGAGTATGGATTGTAACTGTGCAGGAAAGAGTGGGGTCTGGCGCTGTTCCTGCCTCCCGCAGTCCTGTCTAGCATGAAGGAGAAGAACATCAAGAAAGCCCTCACTCACATCCTCAAAAGCAACCAGAATCTGGTGCCACCCGGCAAAAAGGTACAAAGCATACTGTACTCTCTCTGTCTCTCTCAGTCTTTCTATGTCTCTCTGTGTGTGTGTGTGTGTGTGTGTGTGTGTGTGTGTGTGCGTGCGTGCGTGCGTGTGTGTGTGTGTGTCTCTCTCTCCTGTCTGATTTTCTTTTGCTAATTAGCTCTTTCTCAGCACACACTGCCACTATATCTTGTGTTTCCTCTCTTGCACCATAGCGCATCTCAAACAGACTCATGACTACCCCCTGGTGGTACACTAAACCAGTGTTTAGAGTTGGTCAGTGTTTGTTTGTTCTGGTTACCAGAACAGATGTTAGAAAATGAAACCATATACATTTGAGACAAACATACAGGATAGCAGTGTTCAGTGTTGCATGCGGCACATGTAAAATAAATAACGTATATTTTGTTTACTTCCCCCTCCAGCTAACTGCCTTACAGGCAAAAGTCCACTATCTGAAATACCTTAGTGACTTGAGACTGTACGGAGGGCGCGTGTTTAAATCCACACTTCTGGTAAATGAATACCTCTTTGTTTTTATTCATCTGAGACATGAAATAATGGAACATCATATTGCCCATAATTCTATGTCCAAACAAAAACAAAAAGGACTTCGTTTTTGGTTGTGTCTCTCCTTTACATAGCAAGGAGAGAAGCATACAGAAGTGACTTTGCTGGTGGGCCCCCGGTATGGGATCAGCCACGTGATCAACACCAAGACCAACCTTGTGGCCCTCTTGGCTGACTTCAGTCATGTCAACCGCATTGAAATGTACACGGAAGATGAGAGGACGATCAGGGTGGAGCTACATGTTTTGGACGTGAAGGTAAAAAGTATTCTGTCGCTTTTAAAATATCTGCTGCATGCATGTATGATGATGCAGACACGCAAACATACACACACACACACACACGCACACGCACACGCACACACACACACACACACACACACACACACACACACACACACACACACTGAGTGGCCCAATTCCAATCCGCTATCTTACTGACTCACTCTCTTTTCGCCCTTAGGCGTCTTACTGGTATATATACGTGTGTGTGTGTGTGTGTGTGTGTGTGTGTGTGTGTGTGTGTGTGTGTGTGTGTGTGTGTGTGTGTGTGTGTGTGAGTGAGTGAGTGAGTGAGTGTGTGTGTGTGTGTGTGTGTGTGTGTGTGTGTGTGTGTGTGTGTGTGTGTGTGTGTGTGTGTGTGTGTGTGTGTGTGTGTGTGTGTGTGTGTGTGCACGTGTGCGTGTGCGTGTGTGCGCGCGCTGTATATATTTATTGTTTTAATAGTTTTTGCAATAATACTTTAGAATTACGCAAACCAAGCCAAAAGTCTATTCAGCAGTCATTATAGCCTTCATGTGGTTGTGCTCTCTCGTTCATCGTGGTTCTTATTGTTGTCTGCTTATCTCCCTCTTTCACAGCCCATCACTCTGTTAATGGAGTCTGTTGATGCCATGAATCTGGCCTGCCTGACTGCTGGCTACTACAAATTACTGGTGGACTCCCGACGCTCCATCTTCAATGTGGCCAAAAGCAACTCGGACAATAAATTAACAAGTATGTCTAAGTTGATCAGCTGGTAACATCTCTCTTTAAAAATAAGCCATTTATACAGGCTTCAATACATGTCATTGTCACAGCTTCGACCGGCCATATTGTACATAAGCATAGACCATTTTTTGTTTTTAAATTTTAGATTTTCTCATTCAAATCTTATCTAATCTGAATATTGAGTTGTTAATATTGAATATTGGCTAAACATTGTGTACTGAAGTCATGGTCATCATGTAACCATGGTAATTTTCAGCTAGACCTTTCAAAGTAATAGGCACTTTAAAGCTATACAATCCCCATAAAGTTTATATCCGACAGAGAGAGGTAGTTACAACAATGTCCGAACTACAGCCAAGATGGCCGACTGTATGGCCGGCGTCTAGCCATCTGCTCTACTTACAACAGGGTCAAAGGTTCTGTAAAATGATTGAATTAAAACTCAATAATGAAGTAACTTGGACAAAAAAAATAATGACGCAATGATATCTAAAGTTCATTTGCATACTGAAATGAACAGAATCCAGAGGCTTCTTCAATGTTACCACCACATTACAGAATGCTGTGCTTTGGACAGCAGTAAATGTCAGGTATAGACAGTTAATATGATGACAGACCATCTTTTTGTATATTTGCAAAAATAGCAAATATACAAGCTTGCTATTTGGGGAGGAGATTTGGTGAAGAGGGAAAAAAGGAGGAGACAAAGTTTATAGCATTAGGTTTAGGGTTAGGATAAAACATCATGAAGCGTGTGAATGTGTAATAACTCCTTTTTTTGGCCTCCTCTTTGCAGGTTATGAGGCAAGAGGAAGGCAGAACTTCCGGCCCATTGAGTGTGCGTACAGCATGCCCTACCAGGGATACGAGGACCGAGGGAACCAGAGGTGCAACCGGGACTTCTCCGACCGGGAGTGTGAATACCTCGACCACGGGAGGTGTGAGGGGGAAGCCCCGCCCGTCTACATCACTGAGATCCACCAGCCACAGCATGTCGTGCACGTGTCAGAGAGAGCGGAGCGATGTAGGACCCCTCACGCCCAGCCGCCCCACAACGTCCCCAGGCCCAAACCCCAGGACTCCCCCCGGAGCGCCAAGGTATCCTTCATATTCGGGGACCCTCCTTTGGACAGCGTGAACCCGCAGAACCTGGGCTACCAGAGGCTGATGGACGAGAGTCCGGAGGTGCTGGACAACCACGGCCCGACGTACGGCCACCTCGAGGACGAGTACAAGATGATGGATGCCATGGAGGACGGCGAGGGCTACCACTACGCCGCCAAAATCTTCAGCCCCGCCGAGTGCATCGAGGAGCCCCTGCTGCGGGACATCTGCTACGCCGAGACCACGGACGACGCCGAGGACGACGACGACGTCAGCTGCGAGGAGGACTCGCAGTCGTTGATGATGAGCGACATCGACAGGCCCGCGCTCCTCTCGCTCTCCGGCTCCAGCGACGACATCATAGACCTGACCTCGCTCCCGCCGCCGCCCGAGGGCGACGGCGAGGAGGACAACGACGTGCTGCTGCACTCGCTCAACCTGGCCATCGCCGCCCCACCCCCGGGCTTCAGGGACAGCTCCGACGAGGAGGAGCAGCAGCAGGGCCCCGCCGGAGCCCAGGGGGGCCACAGTGACATCCCTGTGTCTCTCATAGACTCCGTGCCCACCCAGGGAGCGGAGGGCCCCGAGGAGGAAGAGCACCTGGACGATGCGGTGGTGTCCACTTTGCAGGCGCTCGAGGCCCTCGCCGCGTCCGAGGACCAGAGCGCTGCCGCCGCCGCGCAGTCAGAAAGTAGCACAGGTTCTTCTTCTTACACTATTGTAACGTTTATCCATTAGCACCACCAGCGCACCATGTTCCAGCCATTCACTTTTTATTTGTTGCTGTTGATTATAATTTTCTTTTTGTTTTTTCATTTTCATTTTCTTTTTTGCAATAAAGCCCATTTTGGTTTATGTTTCCACATTTGTGTGAGTAGTGCTTCATTCATTTGACATGCATACTGAAGTATTCATTTCTGTATCACTCATGTTGTGGAGTTTTGTTATTTTGTGGTATTTTGTTTTATGTCATTTGATTTATCATTCATGTTTTGTACAATGGTATAGGACGTCATGCTGTCTACTATATCATCTGCTTTAATCTATGATGATAGGCACATAATGTAATGTGACGTAACGCTGAACTAGATCAATTAGGATTGCCAAATGTTATTATGAACTAATACTGCAGCATTACCTCCAGATTTTACTACTTACATGTTCTCATTCACTCACTTTGTCAATACCATAATTTGAATGTCATTGCAAAATTCGCACCACAAATTAAGTCCCTGTCTGCCCTCTTATGTACCTCAGATGAAGTTGTTAACGAGGTGTTTGTCTTTCTGTGACACACAGGTGTGGTAGAAATATCACGAGCCTTTAGTCCAGAGTCCTCCTCAGATTCAGGCAACGAGACAAACTCTTCTGAGATGACGGAGAGCTCAGAGCTGACCGCTGCTCAGCGGCACGCGGACAGCCACTTGAGGATGCACGCAGCTGCGGCGGAGGGATACCACAACCTGAGCGAAGAAAAAACTGAGTTTGTCGCGCCGAGCGAGGGCGGGGCAGACGGCGAGCAGTACAACCCTCTGGAGACTTGCGGGGACGATGAGGCCAAGTCATCTCCTGTCTCCTCCGCGCAGATTGTCCACTCTGACGGTGGCGAGATGGAGCCAGAGACCATGGAGACAAAATCACTCACCGAATACTTCACTAAGCTGCACATGGGTTCGGTAATGAGCCGCCAGTCGGGAAAGCACAGGGAGACGGAGAGCAGGGTCCAGGGAGATTCCTGTGAGCCCGCCGATAGGGCCCAAGCTAGCTCCCGAAACTCCTTTAAAGAGGAGTCGTCTCAGTACACTGCGTTCACTGTGATAGATTCTCATTACATGAATCAGCTTGATTTGGGGAGAACTCCATTTCGAGAGAGGCCTCAGAAATGGCAGCGAGCGCCCGGAAACAAAATGGGAGAGAATGTCTCCCCAGAATGCGGGGGTGACTCACACCCCCACATTCTGGAGACAGATAGGTTAACAAAGAGGGGAGAGAAACAGGACTCGAATAAAAGGGGCCAGCAGTTAAATCCCCATCTACGTTCCTCCTCCCAAGGGCCCCACGGTGCAGACAATGGCAGCTCGCAGAATGACGAACAGCCACCAGGCAGGATTCTGTCATCTGAGCAAGATGTCGTGCGCGTATACGAGTACCACCTGAGCAAGCGCATGTCGTCGATGCAGAGCGAGGGTGCTAACTCTCTGCAGAGCTCACAGTGCTCCTCCATAGACGCAGGCTGCAGCACGGGCAGCAGCAGCTGCGCGACCCCCATGGATTCGCCCCTGTGCGCCGCGGAGAACGTGAACTTGCTGTCAGACTCTCAATCTCTCAAGGGTCTGGGCTACGCGGCTGCCGAGGAGAAAGCCTACGGCCCCCCGGGCCCGTGGAAAGCAGGCCATCCCATGGACCCCACTCTGCTGAGAAGGATCCATGCGGCCACTAGTGCTGAGCCTGGCTTTGGGGCCGCACGGGAGGGCAGCCATCGGGTGCCCAAGATAAAAGAAACTACAGGTACAACTTCTCTTTGATCTGTGGTGTGGGGCACATAGTACAGAATGTGCACGGTGCAACATGTCTGTAATGCAGCTGTAATAGTTCTCAAAAACCTAATCCTTCTCGCACCTGAGCCAGTTCGAATCCAACCAGAGGCCCTTTGCTGCATGTCATGTCTCCCCCTCTCCTACCTTTCCTGTCTTCTCTGTTCACTGTCCTATATAAAAGAAAAATATAAGAAGCCCACAATAATAATAATGTATTTGTTTTGGGGGGTATTTTCAGAACTTTCAATCGCTATATACAGTGGAGAGACAGCAAACACAGAGATAGAGTAGGGAAGTAACATGCAGCAAATATTGTCCCGCTAGCCAGGAATTGACCCAGGGTTTCAATGGTTTGCCATTTGAGCCCACATGGTACAGTATGTGCCCTTAACACTCAGCTATCAGGTCGCTATATAAACAAAAATAGAATGTCTAGCTTTACTCTAATGATTTGCAGAAAGGGACTTTAGAGATGAACGTACTGTATATATTATGACCAGAGTGATGCTTAACAATTCTCTTTGTGTTTCTGCTACCCCTAGTGTAGCTTGCGCACAACTGCAGATGGCTGGGGGAGAAGACTCATCCTTAGTCCTCAGTAATGAGATCACCAATGCCACGTCACCCTCATCATTACTGAGCAGCACAGAGCCTGCTGGGCGGACGCAGAGTTGCCCCCAGATCCATCCACACGTCCTGACTCTCCCCTCCACCACACCCCCATGTGACCCCAACACAGGCAGCCTCAGGAAACCGCGCAGGGTCCAGATGCTGAGGAGGAGCTGGAGCACCATGGCGCCAGCAGGCTCCAGGAGCCTCGAAGCGCTGTTAGAGAAGACCAAAGCCACACTTACGGGGAAGAGTGGCGGGCAGAACGTCCAGTCCCAAGATTCCCATAAACTACAGAGGCGATTCTCTGCCAAAACCCTGCCGAAAAGCTGGTCACATGGTCCGGTGGCCTCGCACTCCTCTGGGAGACGACTCTTCAGAGGGGCCTCTATGATGTTGCCAGTTTCGGCAACACCAAGACCAGATGCGGGAACATGGACGTGCCGCGAGACGTTCAGTCGCTGTTTCCTACGGAGAAAGATGAACACAGAAGACAAAGAGAGGGCTGCTCGTCTCGTGTTCTCCGATGAGCAAACGCCACAGTATATCAGACCCACCCTCAGTGGCAAGGCAAACCAGGCAGTCCCAAAAGTGGACTTTAAAGCCGAACAATCCAATGTGGCCACTGCGATGAGCGACACGAGCCTCAAAGCAAGACTGGCTCACGTGAACGACATGAAGGGAAAAACGTACAGTCTCCCAGCGGGTTTCGCAGCTGCACGGAGGGATGCGCTGGAGATGATCGGCCTGGTGCGCTCCGGCGTCGGCCAGCCATCCAGGGGCGAGAGGCCCGAGGACGGCGAAGGTGACCCGGAGAGGTTTTCTCTGCTGCTATCCGTGCAGGCCAAAGCGCTGGGCGGCGCCTGCAGTCAGATGGCCCTGGAGTACGGCAGTCCAGAGGAGCTGCTGCTCACTCTGACGCACAGCTTCCACACACTCTGCTGCCTGACGCAAGCCTGCATGTCACTGGTGGAAGGCCTCAGCGCGGAGGCCCAGCGCCGGGAGGTGGTGGCCAAGGTGGACGAGGTGGTCATGAACTACGTGTGTTTGCTGAAGGCTGCCGAGGCGGCCTCGGGAACCTCCGCCGATGACCAAAGTGTGAATGCATTGACACATCACTCAGCCGCCATGTCCGCTATTATCAACGCACTAATTCACTCACTGAAAACACTGCTAAGCAAGTGAACTGTTGTGTTGCTCTGATTTCAAAGCCATACGTTAAAGGAGACATGGGTTAAGCCAACCAATGTGAACTGCTGTGATAAACCTTGCCTTGTGTATACAGTATTTTATTATGTAAAGTATATATAATATATAATATAATATATACATATATATGTTTACAGTGTGTGTGTATATATATATATATATATATATATATATATATATATATATATATTTATATATATATATATATATATATATATATATGTATATATATATATATATATATATATATATGTATATATATATATATATATATATATATATATATATATATATATATATATTGACTTGTAAAGAGATTATATTAAGCGGTCTATGAACAGGAATATGAACCCCTGAGTATATTATCTATTATGACCTAATAGGGATTATTTTACAGATTTATTGATGACCTCTTAAGTATTATAATGTACATCATAAAACCTAAATAGGACATGTACATGGATTCTTGACAATATAATAATAATAATAATACCATGTTGGAAATGACACTTATAACATAAAACTGCTCTTGACAAATCACTGCACAGACAAGTCATGATTAAACAAAAAATGTTTATATAGCCAAAATGATGTTTGTTTTTCATTTGAGGCATTCTTTATGAATTTATGGATACTTTGCACATGATCACTAAGTACATTTATGTTCTCATTTGTCAGAGCCATTATAATATATTAAAACTTTTGAAAACTGCAACGTTATGTACTGGAGATTCCTGTCTTGTATTTTCATTTAAATTTGTGATACTTGAATCTAATTGTTTTCCAATAATTACCACAGTGCATCTAAATTCAGAGTCACATTTTTATTTCATTTTTTCTTTAAGGCAAACGCATCAAAGTCTGAGATTATCTCTCCTGGCCTCTTAAAACTGCATTATTCATACCAGAAAACATTCTTGAACCACGTCTGGTTTTATAACAACGTTCAATAATTCATTATTTTCCCATTTACTGTGGCCCGGGTGATGGTAATACATTTTGCATCAGTGAGATGATGATGAGGATGGTGATGGCCCATTTCACTTGGGGAGCGGGTGGTTCTATCTGCATGGCGGCACCAGTGACAGCACAGGGCTCACAGTGCTAGACAAAGACGTGCTGTACATGATGTGCCTGTGCTGTAATAGAGCCACTGGCTCTTCCTCGCTCTAATGCACTGGTCCACAAATACATAGGTTGGGACCCATTTGTGGGTCGCGATTAAATATCCCTTCATTATTAAATAATGAAGAAATAAGTAAAAAAAGAAAACGTAGGAAACAAATAATGATTATTTGTTTCCTACAATTTCTTTTTACTCATTTCTTTTTTCAAAAATCAAAAATCTAAGGAATGCCATTAATTAGAAAACAAATCGTTGTTGTCCATTTGTTTTGTATCACCATTATCACCATGTTGTGTGCTTGTAGATTATTTTCACTAGTTTTGTGCGACAGTCTTGAAGCAGGGCTATAGGCCTACCTTACAAAAAAAGGTAAAAATGTGAAACTTGGAGATACAAGGAATCTGCCCGACAGGGAAGAAATGTTTAAGAAGTAGTGAAAATAGCCCATCTTGTAGGTCTGCTATTTTCACTAGTTTGTGTCCCGGGGAGACATCAAATCTTTCTTTTGGGTCCCCAGCTAAAAAGTTTGGGAACCAGTGCTCTAATGGACTCTTACTTACCTGGCAGCAGTGACAGCACAGGGCTTGCAGTGCTAGACAAAGACATGCTGTACCTAGCATGTGGTGTGCCTGTGTCTGTAATAAAGCCACTGGCTCTTCCTCGCTCCAATGCACTCTTACTTCCCGGGTACTCTCAACTGAAGCATACAGGTAATTATAACTTTTCTGCATGCCAAGAATAACCAATTTCCCACCAAAAAACAAGCAGCTTCATTGTTATCACCTGACTTCAGAAGTACCGTACATTCATCGCGTGAATACCCGATGGAAACTTTTTATAGTCATTGTGTCACCGTGTATAAACCAGGGTTTCATTTTCCCATGGTGGCTGATGAGAAGTGAAAAGAAGACTTCCGCACACCCAGTTCCTTTCAAGCAGGTGTGTAGGCAACAAGGCAGTATATGTTGTAGGATGAATCTATAAAAGATTAGACATGCACTCTGCCACTTGCAGGTTCAAGAGAATTGGAGCAACGTTTCGCTTGTGAGACCAAAAAGGCCGACAACATCACTAAATATGCTTATAGTTACAGACTGCCAATCAGAAACAAATTCAAACAATGTGATAATTCATGACAGATAGGTCATGATCAGAAGTGAAACAAATGCTCCTGTCCACAGACTACCACTGAGAATATTTTCATCCATGTCTTACCCCTTATTCCTAAACCTCTTTGCCTTTTTTTACTATTTTGAAAAACATTTCAAAATACTTTAAATAACCTGCCCTACATCGACTCGTTGTGAGCTTGTAGTTCAGCTATTTTAACTATTTAAAAATGTTTTTCAAAATAGTAAAAAGGCAAAGCAGTTTAGGGATAAGGGCTAACGAAAATAGGGCCCAGAGTCCCCAACAGAAGAAAGTGTTTGATGTGTGACAATAAGGAAGTGATCCAAGCTAATCATAACCCCAGCCATCTGTTACTTTCATCCTGATCACCACATCTGCTCCCTTACATGTGAACATCAATGTTAAGATCTGTGTTAGTGTTCTCTCCATCCTGACAACAGATCACATTGCAAGACGTTCTCATATAAACCATGCCTTCACAACTGGTAAGTGGCAATAACTTGGACCATTATGTATACATGCAATATGTGATTCATAATTTGAATTAACATGCTGGAAAGTGGGTTTTAAAATGCCTACACTAATAGAAAACCTGCATATGATTTATAGCCAGTTGCGTGCTAGTGTCGCACACCAAAATAGCTGATCAGGCATGAAACTATTAATTGATCTCTGAGAGTGTAAAATGCACCCATGAGGGTAAACGTTCTACAATGAATAAGCATGTAAGGCTTTTCTTTTTTACTTCATTTATATAGCAACTAGGTTTTTTTTTAATATTTATATTATGAGAGTTTTGTTTTCTGCTGAACACCCCATATAAGAATTATGTTTTTTGTTTTCTCTCTCTCTTCTCCATCACTTTTGTCAGAGGAGAGAGGGTGTGTCCTTGCAGATGTGTGTGACGCTGGTGGGCATGTGGAGCTGTATCTCCACATTGGCAGCCAATAGGTCATACCCCAAAACCCTACCGTGTGACGTCAGCAATGCCACCAATGGAAGTGAGGTCACGGTGGATTGCACTGAGAGAAGACTCACTGACATCCCTCGTGGAATCCCACGGGACGCCACCAACCTGACGCTCACCATCAACCACATACCCGGCTTGAACTCCACCTCCTTTCAGGGTCTGGAGAACCTCACAGAGATCGACATGCGGTGCAACTGCGTGCCCATCAAGATTGGCCCCAAAGATCGCATGTGCACTGAGAACATGGTCATTAAGGACAATACCTTTACGGGTCTAAAGAAACTGCGATCTTTGTATCTGGACGGCAATCAGCTCCATAGTGTGCCAAAAGGATTACCTCCAAACCTCGTCCTACTGAGCCTAGAAGTGAACCACATCTATTCCATTCCAAAGCAGAACCTCTCAGACATTAGAAATGTTGAGTTCCTTTACCTTGGTCAAAATTGTTATTATCGTAACCCCTGCAATGTGTCCTATGAAATAGAGGAAGGGGCATTTTTACAGCTTAGCAATTTGACACTGTTATCCCTCAAGTCTAATAACTTATCTTATATTCCGCCCAATTTACCCATTAGTCTACGGGAGTTGTATCTCTACAACAATAAGATTGAACAAGTCACTGAAGATTTTCACAATTTAACTAATTTGGAAATACTAGATATCAGTGGAAATTGCCCCCGTTGCTACAATGCTCCGTTTCCATGTACCCCGTGTGCAAACAACTTAGAGCTCAAGATTGACAAACTTGCTTTTAAAACGTTAACCAAACTGAAGATACTACGCCTGCACAGTAACTCTCTGACATATGTAATGTCTGAATGGTTTATCGGCTCCAAGGACCTAAGAGTGCTTGATCTCTCATCAAACTTCCTAGCAAATGCGATAACAAATTTCTTCCCAAAAACGTTGCCCAACCTGGAAGAATTGGACCTTTCATTTAACTACGAGCTTCAGAGGTATCCATCAACGCTGAAATTAAGTCGTGATTTCTCCTTCCTCAAATCACTCAGAGTTCTCAGGCTAAGGGGATTCGTTTTTCAGCAACTGACTTCAGAGAGCCTCAGCCCCTTAATCTCTCTGCACAACTTGGAGGTTATTGATTTGGGCTTTAACTTCATCAAAATGGCCAACCTTAGCATTCTGATGCAACTGAAAAGCTTCAAAATAATAAATTTGTCCGACAACAAAATATCTTCCCCCTCTGAGGACCAGGAGCCTGTTGGGTTCTCTGGAAGGGAGCCCATGCATTGGTCTCCAATGTCAAGTGCTGTTCAGTACCATGATGGGGAAGTGAGAGAGATTCATTACTTTAGATATGATGAATATGCACGCAGTTGCAAATACAAAGATAAGGAACTTGGAATAGTGAATTCCTTTGTAAAAAGAGAGTGCAGTCAATTTGGGAAAACTCTGGATGTCAGCAGGAATAATATATTCTTCCTCCACTCAAGGTTTTTAAATCTTGGAGAGCTGAGATGCCTTAATCTCTCTGGAAATGCAATGAGCCAAAGTTTAAATGGCTCAGAATTTTCTAATCTAATTAATTTACAATATCTCGACTTTTCATACAATCGTCTAGACCTGCTTTATTCCTCTGCATTTCAAGAACTACAGAAGCTGGTCATCTTAGATATAAGTAACAACAACCATTACTTTGAATCTGAGGGCTTGACTCGCATGCTTAACTTCACTGTCAATTTACCAAAACTCAAGATATTGTTGATGAACCACAATGAGATCTCTACTTCCACAAACACAGAGCTAGAGAGCCTTTCTCTGGAGAGATTAGAGTTTACATACAACCGTTTAGACATGCTGTGGCGAGATGGTGATACAAGATACATCAACTATTTCAAGAAACTGTATCATTTAAGAATCCTCGACATCTCCAATAATAACCTCAACTTCATTCCCATGGCAGTCTTCGATGGCCTTCCGTCCACACTAGCTGAACTCTATATCAGGAACAACAAACTCAGGTTATTTGCATGGGAGAAGCTTCAAATTCTAAACTTTTTGGAAGTATTAGACATCAGTGGTAACAGCTTAACTAACATCGCCATTGTTCTGTCTGACTGCACTAAATCTCTCAAGAAGCTCATCTTACATGACAACCAAATCAGTAAACTCTCCCCAGACTTTCTGAAGCAGGCTAACAACTTAAAATATCTAGATCTCAGCTACAATCATATTGAATACATTGAAAAATCAAGTGTTCCGGATGATGTAATTAGCGGGATGGACATGCTACTCTTGCACAACAACAAATTTGTGTGCACTTGCAATGCCACTTGGTTTATCACGTGGCTCAACAAGACGACGGTATTCATCCCAAAACTGGCCACGGAGGTGACCTGCGACACCCCGGGAGCACAGAGAGGTCATCCAGTCATCTCAGTGGACCTGTTGGCCTGCCAATACAACTACTGGCTGATCGTCCTCTACATGCTGCTCACGTCCTCCATCCTGATCTTCCTCGCCCTCCCCATCTCCAGCCACCTGTTCCTGTGGGACGTCTGGTACATCTACCACTTCTGCCTGGCCAAACTCAAAGGCTACGCCCGCCTGTCCTCCCAGAGCGCCGTCTACGACGCCTTCGTGGTGTACGACAAGGAGGACCCTGCGGTGTCAGAGTGGGTGATGAAGGAGCTGCGCGTTCACCTGGAGGAGGAGCGCGCAGAGAGACGCCTGACGCTCTGTCTGGAGGAGCGGGACTGGATGCCCGGGTGTCCCCTGATCGACAACCTCTCCCAGAGCATCCACCAGAGCAAGAGGACCGTGTTCATTCTCACCAACAACTACATAAAGAGTGGGAACTTCAAGACCGCATTTTACATGGCCAACCAGAGGCTAATGGACGAGAAAGACGACGTCATAGTGTTGATATTCTTAGAGAAGGCCCCGTGTCGCTCAAGGTACCTGAAGCTGAGGAAGAGGCTGTATAAGCGGTCTGTGCTGCAGTGGCCAACAAATCCTCAGGCCCAGCGATACTTTTGGTTTAGTCTGAGAAGTGTGCTTGTAACTGAGAGTCACAAACAGTACAGTAATCTCTTCAAGGAGACCCTTTGAAAGACGCATGGGTGACTCTGAATGTTCTGCTGGCACAACAGTACAGTAAGTTTTCGATTGCCCGCAATGTAAACACTGTTATATTAATATCCTTGCAGATAAGGAGGGACCACAGAATCTTTTCTAAATGCTGTATAGTTAGTAGTTCTGATTCTACTAATCATATGATGGGAAAAGGAACCAATAGAATCAAATTCATTCATTCATTCAAATAGGGAAGTGAAATTGGAGCACTTCTCAAATTGAGCAGCAACATAACGGGTCTCACAAAGGAACCATCTTCTTTATATCAGCTTTTAACCTCACAATGAATTACAGGCTCATTCGTATATTAGGATTGTTCTGTCTGTTAAAGAAAGGGAAGATAAAGAAATAAATATGATCTCAATACTTACTGACATTACTTGCAAGGACACAATAGTAATGTAGTTTTTACTTGACAGACTGTAAAGCTCTTGAACTGTATCTGTTTTTAAGGAAGACAAGGATCACAAGATAGGCTACCGATACACACACAATGGTGAGTTTATTACAAAAATTATCAGAATTCTAACAGAAATAGTGATTTATATTAATGTTTACTTAATAATGGGGTTTCACCACTGTGCTGTATACTGTACTATAGCATTTTTCCTACAACTAAACTTTACTTAAGTAAAAACATGCTTGAATGTTCATATTTATTAATGACAAACTATTTTCATTTTGTTCATTGTGTTAAATCAATTATGATACGTGTTTACCACTTAATTACATTATTTACTTCACTACTGTAGTATTATAATGTACTGTGTGTAATATTCTAAAGAAGAAAGAAAACTGACTGCTTTGTAATTTTGTTCATCAACAGACTACTGCCACCTGCTGGGTGCACTTGTTGCTGTTCTCTCTGTGTTATTGCTATGGGACCCAGCCTGCTATGTGTCTGCCCACATGGATGATGCCACAGTTTCCATGTGATGTCAGAGCCTGTAATGCCTCTGATGTCGTATTTGATTGTAGCAGACAACGACTCCACAAAGTGCCAGACGGAATAACCAGTAATGCAACCGAGCTGGATTTGTCCGAAAACGACATTCGCAACATAACAACGGATGCATTTTCTCATCTGGAGAACCTAACTGTACTCAGACTCAATCATATGAACCATCGTGGACGTACGCACATTACTGAGGGTGCTTTCAAACATCTGAAAAAACTTCAAGTCCTGGAACTGAGCGGCAACGGTCTGGAAGAAGTTCCCAGACATCTCCCTCCCAGTCTGAGGAATCTTACATTAGACAACAACAACATTCTGGTGTTAGATGACAAAAGTCTCAAAGGCCTTAATTTGACTATGTTCTCCATTACCAAAAACTGCTATTTCACGAAACCTTGTGGGAAATCCTTAAATATTAGTCATGGCACTTTTTCAGCTTTGACTAACCTTAAGCTGCTCAATTTGTCCTTTAACAATCTAACGTATGTTCCAAGAGACCTGCCAAAATCAATAGAGGAATTATACCTACATTCTAATAGAATACAGGACATTTTGGAGGATGACTTTCATGATCTGCCTCAAATGAGAATCCTTTTCCTACAAGGGAATTGCCCAAGATGTCAAACTGCTTCATATCCCTGTGTTCCCTGCCCTAACATCTCCCTATACATCCACCCTGATGCATTTGCCAGTCTCGAAAACCTTCATACCTTGCACTTAGGGGGCAACTCCTTAACAACACTTAATAACGCTTGGTTTAAGAGTTTGAACAATCTTACATGTCTGTATCTCGCATTCAATCTGTTAAATGATGCAATAGTTGGTGAGATGAGATTTTTTAATGATCTTCCAAAACTAGAAAAAATTGATCTTTCATTCAACTTTGGACAGAAGGCCTATCCTCAGACAGTGAATCTCTCCAAAGATTTTTCGAAACTTGTGTCACTTAGAACATTGCATCTAGAAGCTTTAGTGTTCAGAGAAATTGGACCAGAAACACTACGCCCTCTTTATGAGCTCAAAGATTTGTCTGCACTGAACTTGGGAACTAACTTCATAGTTCACTCTAACTCTACCATATTCAGCCAATTCAAGACTGATATGAAAATGATATATCTAGCAGAGAACAGATTATATCCAGTTTCAGTGAATAATCCTCCAATTGTTGACCAGGGATATAATCTGAAATCAGAATTCTCCATTTCACCTCTGTTAGCAATACCCCATGCAAAGGACTTTTCATATGAGATAAACCACGCTCTTATTAATCAAGAGTGCTTTGACGCTGGCCGTGTGCTAATCCTCAGTTCAAATAACATCTTCTTCATTACTCCAGAGCAATTTAATGGCTATGGAGACATTGCATGTCTCAATCTGTCAAGAAATGGATTTTCAGCAGCATTGAATGGAACAGAGTTTTCATCGCTACCTAATCTGACATATTTGGACCTGTCTTTCAACAAGATTGACCTGGCTTATGACAATGCTTTCAAAGAATTACATAAACTAGAAGTACTTGATCTTAGTTACAATGCTCATTACTTCGAATCATATGGCATAACACATAATTTGAACTTTTTAAAGAATCTACCTGCTTTGAGAGTACTCAATATGAGTCATAATTCAATTAACACCTTAACTACAAAGCGGATGATTAGCAAATCATTAAGTGAGCTCCAATTTCAATACAATAATCTTGGGGCTCTTTGGAAAAAACAGAGTGACGAGTATGACCAACTTTTCATGAATCTTACTAATTTGACAATTCTAGACATATCCTTCAACCACATTTCAAAGATCAGAAAAAAGGTTTTAGCAAATTTACCGCATACACTCACAATACTGCGGATAAATCACAATTCCCTTTTTGATTTTGAATGGAATGAACTTATAGCTTTTAAACAACTTCAAATTCTAGACCTAAGTTTCAATAAGCTATTAAATGTACCATCACATATTTCAAACTTCACCCAAACTCTCATTTTATTAGACTTAAGCAACAATCACATTTCACAACTATCAGATGAGTTTTTAAAGGGGTTTAGAAGCCTAAAGTCTCTTCTTCTTAACAACAACCAACTGACTATAATCAATCAATCCACCTTTTTATCAGGGCCCGATAATAATCTCAAGACTTTGTTCTTACAGAAAAACCCATTCCAATGTACGTGTGATATGTTAGATTTTATAATCTGGATAGAAAACTGTAATATAAAGATTCCGAGACTAAACACTGAAGTGACATGCTGGATGCCAATAAAGACAAGAGGTCAGGCAATCATACACTTTGACATTAATCAGTGTGTAAATGACACACTGGCCTTCTTATTAAGCATTCTGTCGAGTACAATCATTTTAGTCTCTATGTTTATGGCTACACTAGCTCATTTGTTTTACTGGGACGCCTCGTATGTCCTTCACTACCTGAAAGCTAAATTGAAGGGCTATCGTCACTTGGATTCACCAGGCAGCATTTATGATGTCTTTGTAGCTTATGACACCACAGACCCCCAAGTCGCAGAGTGGGTGACAGGGCATCTGCGGGTCAAGCTGGAGGAAGAGGGAGAGAGACCCATTCCTCTGTGTCTGGAAGAGAGGGACTGGCCCCTGGGAGTCCCCTTGGTAGACAACCTCACTCAGAGCATCCAACGCAGTCGAAAGACCCTCTTCGTCTTGACCAAAGCCTACATTAGGACCGGGGCCTTCAAGCTGGCAATGTATCTGGCTCACCAAAGGCTGCTGGATGAGAATGTGGATGTGATTGTGCTAGTGATGATGCAGCCCGTGCTGCAGCACTCCCACTTCCTGCGCTTGAGGACGAGACTGTGCGCAAAAAGTGTTCTAGAGTGGCCAAGGACGATGGCTGCAGAGCCGTGGTTCTGGCAGAACCTGCGGAACGTCGTCAGGGTTGACAACCAGATGTTGTACAACAAGAGCTACATAAAGTACTTCAAAAACAATTAAAACTGGCATCAGGACAGAGATTGTTGCCTAGGTCTTTAACAACTGTATATGTTTTTTTTTATAACTTAACATTGTGCACCATAATTATTTTAGTTTCATTGTTTCTAATTCATTTTAAACTGTAATTTCCTTGAGACATTTCCTGACATTTGTTTTAGGGGAAATGTATGCTGCACTTCTTGTCAGATTGATGGAGGTATTATTGTATGAATAAAGTCTTCATTTAAAAGACATCATAGTTTGTAATCTTAACTCCTGGTCGTTGTTATTTTGCCTATAGAGTGAGTGAGAAGTGTTTTCAAATATCCAAACAGTTCCAGCCAACTGCCATTTATTTATGCAATAGCCTACAAATGTCTCATAATTCAAGGTGCTTCTGACCCTAAGCTAGCTGCTATGAGCCTGCCTGCTTTTGACAGGTAAAAGCAGCTTAAAGGAGTAGTTCACCCCCAAAAAGACTTTTTTTCTATTGATTAGTCACACCATGGAGACTTGAGTTCAATAATATTTTTTTGAATTTGTCGCATTCCTAAGACAAACAATGTATTATAGTAAATGTACCCCCATTGATGCTGGATGGGGACCCAAATGCATGGGCCTGGATGGGACCCAAATACAAGGCCCTGGATGGGGACCCAAATGCATTTGTGTGAGAATTAATGGGGGTAAATTTACTTGACCCTTGACCCTAAATTTACCCCCATTGATTCGGACCCCATCCAGGGACTTATTTGGGTCCCCATCCAGGCCCATACATTTTTTTCTCTTAGGAATGCGACGAATACAAAAAAATATGTCTCCATGGTGTGACTAATCAATAGAAAAAAATCTTTTTGGGGGTGAACTACTCCTTTAAGCCTATAAGTTGATTGTGAGTGTGTTTCTCTTTCGGCACAGGATTTGTCCATGCTGAACTACTGGCTCACAGTAACGAAAAATGAAACAACCAGTATTATTATTTATTGCTTTCAGCTGGGTCTACCCGTCACGTTTACTGCAGTTCGTCTTATCATAGACAAATGTCTTTAATACCTGCAAATGAAAATACACAACCATTATGCATTACTAAATATATCCACACGGTGTCATCACTGGCACAACTTTGTGCATCACATGATGCACTGTGTGTGTATCAATGATTGTTTAGTCGTTGTTGTGTTGCTGTTTGATGCAATACAGCATGTTAAAGCAATGGTTTCACTGTAGTCACACATATATACAGTTTGCCATTACGTAGTGCTGCAAATTATGCTACACCTAATTTATACTGCAAAAAGAAATACAGTTGAGTTGCTACAGCTCGGACATGGTGCCTCATTTATTCTCCGTCGTACGACAGTGTCCTGACTCCTGCGCGACAAACTGCAAAACTACAAGCTCACAACGCCTGACATCGCGACGCACTGTGAGCTTGTAGATCTGACCGCGGGACACCGTCGTACGACTAATTATAGGCCAGCCTCGACGTCACTTGGTATTTGCATACTGCGGGGTATTTAAGGTCTGATTGCACGCTCGGCTTGCACTCGTGTGAATCCTCCTTGTGCATCTTCAACATCAGGACTTTCTGCTCCACGACCACCTACTCTCGTGAGTATTTGCTTTTACGTTTTTTTTGTTTCTTTCCAGAAGCTATTCAAAATACTAAAATTGTTTGCGTGACTAACTAGACAGTTTATAGCGTATTAATCGATTAGCTTGGATTTCAAAATCAAGTTGTGTGGCCGTGGGCTATTTCTAATTTCTACATCGGCTCGCGGCTTGCTTTCGCGTTTTGCTTTTGGTCAAGGACAAAACTCTAATATTATGGGCTGCCTTGAATGTCGACTAGGGAAGAAATGTGGTTCAGTGTTTTAGTTGGGTTTTTAATTACGTTTTTAACTTGTAGGGAAGTCGTGTAAACGCAAAAGAAAAAAAACGGGGAAAAAAAACGGCGAATTATAGTAACATGCATTGGTTTCACATTTTACACGCTTGCGCACAAAGTTTGAACACAAGTTAAGGGCTGTAGATTTTAGAGCAGATCGTCATGCAATGGATTCAAACATTCTTTTGAGGTGATGCCAAGCAGGGCGGTGCCTGCTGCACACTGCTTATTCCAGCCACAAACTAGCCTCGCGTAGCCAGGCTGGCCACAAACGCATGCAGTTGGCATCATGGTGATGATTGAAACATTTAGTAGTTTACAATACAAACGTTTAGGCCTTTTTATTTATTATAGGGCCATAGTTAAATTCGAGTGAAACTTGTTCCTCTTTGACCTTTAGTCAAAGGTACAGTAGGCCGTAACAGGTTTTCCCTTTTACACAGGCTTACAACTTCATTGATTGAATAATTTATTATAAGTTTGCAATAGAAAAAAAGTACAGTTTATGACTGCACAAATCACTGGTACAAGGTCAATTAAAAGGAGATCTAGAAAGCTCTATGGCTTATTTCCACAGGAACAACACTTTATGTATCTCATCATAACATTGAAAGACAGATGTCCGTATATGATGGCCAATTGATGGATATGGTTTAATAAACTGAATCTAATGTGTACACATTTCTCTCATAGAACCCCCTGCAAATATGTCTGACAAACCAGATATGACTGAGATCTCTGGATTTGACAAGACCAATTTGAAGAAGACGGAGACGCAAGAGAAAAACGTCTTGCCCACCAAAGAAGGTATGAACTGTGTTCAGTAAGCTAAGATCATCTTTTTGATCTACGGTACATGTGCTCGATGATTCCCTAATGCTCTTTTTCTTTTCTTGCAGTCATTGAACAGGAGAAGGCAGCATCATGAAGACCTCCGATGCACTGTACAGTCCACGAGCATTGCCTTTTTTTTTTCTTTTTTTTTTTTTTTCTCCACCTGTGTATCCTGTCCGTATCATTGACCAAGACTGTACAAAACTCCCTCATCCACTACCTGACATCCCCTTTACTACTGTCAAGTCGGATGTGTCCTGATGTCAGCATGGGGGCTTGATCTCATCTGCTGCAGTTTGGAAAAGCAAGGATTGTAATTGAACAGCTAAGGGAGCCGCTTGTATATAATCAAGTGGTGCATTTGTTTTGTATGATGTCCATTCTGGAATGCACACGTTTTATATGCAAATAAAAAAAAGTTAACTATGACTTGTGTGGATCTGTACTACTTGATGGCACTGTACAGCATGCCTTACTGTCCCTAGTCTTTATTTACTGACCCATGAGGCCGATTCTAAAGCATGACCTAATGTTTTCAGAAAACATGAAAATGCAAAACTTTTTTATTACAAAATCGTATTACATGGTAACAAATTGTTCCTGGGTATTTTTGCCTATACACCAGAATTTGACATTAATCACCAGAATTTGACATTAATTTGCAGAAGTGTAATCGAGTTGTATTTCAACATGTTGGCACAACTGCCCAGTACATTTTGTAGAAAACTTGTGTTCCTGAAGTGATCAGTAGCCTACACTACTTTATGCAGCTAATGACCCAAAGGTAATGTCAAGCTATACTGGCTTTGGGTTATATTTGGGCCTGTACTGTGAAATATGTAAACCAAGTTTAAAGTATGTTGGCATTACATTTTAACAAGGCTTTATAGATGACGTTTGAACATGCAACCGATTCAATTTGCATATAAGCCATACAGAGCCCATGTAGCTAAAGTTAACTTGTTACAATACGTAGTCGATTTTGTATAGCATAACAATAAGACTTCCTTCCTCACAGCTGCACTGGCCATTGTTCAGAGCTGTGCCTGCCACAACTATTTCACATCGCAAGGCTAATGAAATAACTTGTGCGGAACTCTCCCTTGTGACATTACGGAACTCTCCCTTGTGACATTACACTCCACAAAAACACCTTCGTTATGGTGTGGTCAGTATGTAAAAACGTCTGCACTGAGTATCTTGAAGTGTGTGGGGGGAGTTTTCTAAAGGTAAAACAAAAAACACCCAGGGGACTTAAGAGGCTGTTTTGTGGCTTTCATGTGTCGACTGCAAGTCCACTTTCCTCCAGCATGGTAAAAGGCAATAGGAGATGACAGGTACAGTTGTTCAGCCAGAACCTGATTGAGGTTGACTGTCAAGAAAACCACAGGCTATGTGCACAAAATAGACAGATTTAACTCTTGAGACAGTACAAAATGTAACCAAATGGACCGGAAGTGTCCATTTGGTGACATTTGTTCACTCAGAGTTACAAATGGATAAATGAACACTAGAGATTTTACTCTGTATGAGAGGAGGATGGGAAGGAGGCTTTCTTACCGTAGGGAATTGACAATAACCACACACACAAAAAAGAGAAATAATCAATTAGATAGCCTACTACACCACCAGAGGCAGGCATTCAGCTTCTCAGAGAGTGTTTGATATTGTTGGGGGGAGCAACAAGTTTCAGTTTGGATTATGGATTATGATCATTATATAATGACAACCACTGTGTTTTTGTTTCGGTTTAAAAGATTAACTCTTGCTCACCGTGGCCTCATTCAGTACCTCTCAGGGTCACTGGGCTGAGGGGACACTGCTCGGTAAACCTTTAGCCATCTATATCTATCTAGACCTGCATGTCGCTTCCCCTTCGTGCTGCACAGAGATGACAGCTGCAATACACAGTTTATGGAGAGAGAGAGATTATGTAATTTCCAGGCCTGCAGTGCATCCACAGAACAGCTGTGGTGAAACCATAACAATGGGTTCTGCTGCGGGAGGGCCACAAGTTCACATTCATCCATTTCCCGGGTTTCATTTAATCTAAAAGCAGTGCAGTACAGACATGTGTTACTCTTTTCTGCTAGCCATTCAGAGGAAGCAGCAACAAGCCACATAATTTAATTTAACATTTAAGACAAGCTGTTTCCCAACGCTTGAAACTTTAAACGAGACCGTTGTGATGTACAACAGCACATGAGTCATCACAGGTCAAATTAGTTGGTTTATTGTCATTCATACGAACCATACTGAGACTGAATCCATTCCCGAGAACCTTCAATTCACTGTTGACCCCATTCATTGTCTGAATAATGGAATGCTTAAACACATCTGCGATGCCAGCCCTCATCTTGGTCCCATGCCATCCTTATGTGTGCCCTTGTAACACAACGGCTCCTTAGAGTCCTGCTACAATGTCGGGGCACAGATGCTGAGGAGGGGCCACAAGTTAAGACTAACACACTGCAGCTCAGTGGTGGAAAAAGTACTCACATGTTTTACTTAAGTAAAAGTATCAATACTGTAATGTAGATGTAAAAGTCCAGAATTCAAAATGTACTTGACTAAAAGTATGAAAGTATTGGCATCAAAATTTACTTAAAGTACAAAATGTTTGAAAATAGCAGATCTACAAGCTCACAACGCGTCGCGATGCGCTGTGAGCTTGTAGATCGGCTATTTTCAAACAGCCTAGGTATGAAATAGGGCTATTTATGTTTTATAATATTATAATTTATGTCTGCAAAGTAATTAGTAACTAAAGTTTTCAAATAATTGTAGTGGAGTAAAAGTACAATGTTTGGATCTGAGATGTAGTGGAGTATAAATAAAAGTATTGGAAATTGGAAATACTCAAGTAAAGTACAAATACAAGTGTACTTAAGTACAGTACTTAAGTAAATGTACTTAGTTACTTTACACCACTGCTGCAGCTACACACCACACATGCCACTCTAGCTTGGGAGAATAGTGTATAATAGCGTTCCTCCGACCTCCTGACTTTACATTTATTATCCATTGTATACTATACAAATTCATTTTGTGTCTATTGATCTGTTCATCATTCAACTGAATTGACCATGGGATCCCCTGGAGTATGAAATAAGAGCAAAATGGCCACAGTGACAAATCACAATTTGGCCAATGGACTTGAATGCCACAATGTCGTTAGCTCAGATGAAGAAAAAAGTAAATACAATATGAACATCCCTTAGTTGAGGTGCTGGCAAAGCTCATGAAGAAAAAGAATACAACCAGCACACAAGCACCCACACGCTCGCACCCACACGCTCGCACGCACAAGCGCACGCACAAGCGCACGCGCGCGCACACACACACACACACACACACACACACACACACACACACACACACACACACACACACACACACACACACACACACACACACACACACACACACACACACACACACACACACACTCAGTGAGATGCAAAGGCACACTGAGGGGTGATTGTAGGGCCATCTGCCAGTGTTGTGACGGGTACAGTACCCTCTCTGGACCCCCTGGCCGTGTGGTGGCCTGTGGCCATGACTAGCTACAGCTCTGTGAGAAGAACCTCTGTCTATCTATATGGACACAATGTCAATCAGCTCAACGGCGTGGAATCAGTCCACACTGGGAATGCTATGAGAGATTACATCATCCATTCTTATGTTTGGGTTAGAGTTAGGGGTTTCCCAAACAGTGGGTCAGGACCCATTTGTGGGTCACGGACCAATTCTCATGGCCATTTTCCTTTCCTACTTAAAAAAAATACATATATATTTCAAAGATAATAAAATAATAACAATAATAATTAAGAAGCTTTGAAAATATCTGATCTACAAGCTTGAAACGGTGTGCTTGTAGATTTGCTATCTTCAATAGTTTTGGTCTAGAGTTGGGGAACCACTGACTGATCCACAGTACACACTAATAGAAGCTGTCTTGTTTAGCACTAAGTGATATTTATACTACTGAACATTAAACTATTGATATGACTTGGTGGTGGTTCTCAAACCTTTTCAAGGACCCCCATAAGCCCTGGAACCCCTTCACGGAACCCTGAGGGTCTCTGGATCCCACTTAAAGACATGCTTAAATAGAAGCAAATTGAGTCATGTGACATTACACTCTAGGGACATGGCACACATGATGGAACAGGAAACACTGCAGGCATAATAAAGAGCTAGTTCCTACAGGTATTACTACACACAAGAGGAAGTTACAAGATCTCGCTGATGTGTGCAGCCAGTGTGGTGAAAACCCATGTCTGTGTCTCTAACTTGTGCTCAGCCTTAGAAGTTGAATGTCCAGATCCTTTTTCTCCCTCTGTTTCCATGGCAGCAGACAGGTGCTTTTAGCTCCAGGCACATTGTGAGCCTATCAAAGCGTCTGCTCAGAATTTTAAAGTCAATGAGCTTTGCTTTAAATAATTTCACAATGGCATGTTTTCATGTAAAACAGGCATACCAAAAAGAAGAGAAAATATTCAAACCATCCTAATTATTTTTCCTCCTAATGCTAAATATGTTGTCATCGTCTGCTGTTCCACATGCACATTGCAGCTCTTGTACATGACTTCAGTCCTTCAACCTGTCCTTTTCACTACAGAATATGCACATATTAAACATTAAACACACACATTAAAAAGACAAACAGTGTCAACATGACCGTTTCATTGGCTTGAAAACGTAACAGCCTGTTTGATTATTATTGTATTTATATTGAGCATTTCCTTCTTTGATGATAGAACGGTATCTTTGTCATTATATACTTGCAAACAACATAACATCCTACATCTGGCTTTGTCTGTTTGTATGTACGTACGTCGTACAGTATGTCCCACACCTGGCTCATTGGCCAAGCTTCACAAGACGCTTAACGAAATGAACTCATAAATAGCACCGCTCACTTCACACTGGGTGTGATTTTTTAATCAACATCAAACAAAAACAGCAGATGAAGCTCACATTGTTAGCTTGTGGACTGGATATTTTTTCACATGACAAAGTATATGGCCAGACTCCACACCAATGCAACTCCTTGGAACATGCAACTACTTGCAACCATTATCCCCAATAGCAGTTGCAAGGGGTTGCATTGGTATGGTGTGACATGGCCTTACAACTGTTTTGTTGCAAGGAGTTGCGTTGGTGCGGTCTGGCCTTTAAAGAGGTGGTGCCATAGTTTTGTACTTTTTCTGTTTTTCATGTGTCTAGGAGGTTGAAAGTACTTCATTAGACCCCCTGATGTGTTTTTTTTGAGAAATGATGTATTCTCTTAGTATTTGTTTGTTTTCTCTTGGAGGCTGCCCCTTGTGGTCAAAAGTGTCAGTTAAAAAACACAGATACTAAGTGTGTCACAGTATCAACTCCTCCCCAATTGCCATTCACCCAACACTGTGGGGTGTGGCTATATCAGCTGGGTCACCACCCACCATGCCATCCATACATACTTAATGAACTGGGGGTGTGGCCACATAAAAACCCAATTTTAACTCTTTCTGTATACTTTTTTGGAAAAAATCTTCCTCCTAGTATAATCATAATACCTGATAATCATGTTTTAGAGGGGGGGAAATCATGGCACCACCTCTTTAAGTGTTTAAAAAAAGCACATGTACACAAGTACATGTCATCAAATATGTAAAAGACTCCATGAAACCTACTATAACTGTATAGTATACAGTATGTTCCACTATATAAATGACTAGATGGATAATAGTATTAGAACTAGAACAAGTGATGCTTTCTGCTTTAGCCCCAGTGTACTACTTTCTGCCTGACTGCTTCACAAGTGGAAACAGGATACCTCTGCTCTGGTGGAATGTGGGCGTGCAAATGGCAATTTACAAGCAAGATGTGATTCCTCTGACAAAACTGCATTAGAGTTGAACTAAAAGCAGAGTATACCTCATAGGCCTAATAGTTGCGACCGAAGGTCACAGCTTTTCCGCGCCTGTCCGTCCGTGTAGACGTGTACACATTTTTACGGTCTATGGGTTTGCCGCTCTGACATCATGCTCTGATGTCACTGTGATGTCAGGGGAACCAATCAACCAGAATGGGTTTGCCGCTCTGACATCACGCTCTGGCTTCACTGTGATGTCACACTAACAAAATCGCTTTTATGCCCATATATGGAGTTCCCTGACGTCATCAATATGAATGGTGCCCTTTTAGAGAGATCCCTGGGATGCCAGGGGGAACAAATCCCTTTTATGCCCATATATGGAGATCCCTGATGTCCACATCCCTGATATCCACATCCCTGATGTCCAAATCACTGTGACCTTGCCCTTTAGGGGGCGAGGTCGCTTGTCACCCTGAGGCGTCTTACTAGTAGAATATACTGTAGTTCAACAAGTGACTGCGTGGACTGTCTGTGGTCCCTCTCAAATGCAGCCATGCAGGAATGCTCTTTAGTGAACAATTCACATTGCCTGCAAGGCCAGGATGTGGCCTTGTGGAGTTTTCACCCATTTCTGTGTCAGTGTGTGTCTGTGCTGTGCACGCCTGCCTATTGATTTTTCACTGCATAACCAGTGGCTTGATGGAATTGCAGTAGTCATGCATTAAAGCCATACTGTGTAAGTTGCCCAACTAGTGGTCATTAGCCCTATAGCAAACCGCGGTCGCGTCCGCGTCTTTCGTCCGTTTTTCGTACCTTCAGACCCCCGCGTCTGCCTCCACCTCGCTGAGATCTATCTTTTAAGGGGTCCCTTGTTCCTGTGCGTTCAGTAATTCCAGAGATACGGACTCCTTCACCCTGCCTATCTATCTAGGTCGTCCTCAGACGAGCCCTCCATCGTTGTTTCCAGTCATCTCGGTTCTCCATACATCTGGCCAGCTCATTGGTGTTCTGTGTCCCTACGTCTTCCTTGAGTATGTCCACGTATGTTTTTGTGGGACGTCCTAGGCGAAATTACCTAGAGAAGGGATGGTACAAACGGGCGACAACAAATATGGCTGCCATAGCGACCCCACTTCAAGATGCGCTGTGATTGGCCGGCAGTTGTATAACCCTCGCTGTGATTGGCCGGTAGTGTGATGACGCAATTTTGGCGCGAGATCCGGTCCACGGCAAGGATCTCAGTTTACATATAGAGAAGGCTTTACAGGCTGAAATTCACGGCGCGGATCTTCTAAAACTTTTGTGATTTAATAGTTAGGAGAATTTTAAGATTTGTTTTATAAAAAAAGTTACATAGTACAACTTTAAATGGTCTGCATTTCTATACCGCCTTGATTCCAAAGTGCTTGACAGTGTGCATTATATTACACTGATGGTGGATGAAACCTATGCAAGGAACCACCCTCATCAGACATGAAGCCAAGATGAGGACTCTATACTCCTGAACTACAGCCACCCAACTATAGACTGCATTTAACTATACATACATACAAATATACAAAGCCATGTAGGAGCGGTTTGCACCGCTCAAAAATACGGTAAGGTTATAAGAATAAATCTACAGATCCATCTAAAAAGATTAGAATATTGTGTAAAAAAGCATTGCAGATGCCATAGCACCCCAAATCATAACTGACTGTGGAAACTTCACACTGGATTTCAAGCAACTCCAGAAGGTTGACATTTCTCTATTATAAATCCTTGTTTTGAGTGGTCTTGTGTAATATTGTAATATTTTGAAATATATTATTGATATTCATGCCATATGCCATAAGAATTCTAAAAACAAAAAGGTTTGGAATAATTCACTGCATGTGCAGTGTATCTAGAAAATGTACTTTTTACACAATATTCTAATTTATTTAGATGGATCTGTAGAGTGTCCGTCCAGGTTGCATTGAGGTAAAGATCTGGCTTGGCACAGTTGGCAGAGAAATCAAACTAACACAATTGGCAGTGTTTGTGGGTGGGAAGCCAGCAGGGTGTTGCGTCTGCTGTTGCACTAGAAACTCCTACAGGTTGGTTGGGGTGTTTTAGCAGGAAGGGAAACTGGGGAACTGGGGTGTGTGCTACACTCTCCTGAAACTCTTCGCTGTCAGGTGACAAAGAAGCGGCCGATGACTCCATGTGTTAGTGGTGTAAAGTAACAAGTACATTTACTTACGTACTGTACTGAGGAATTTTGAGGTATTTGTACTTTACTTGAGTATTTCAAATTTCCAGAACTTTTACTCCTACTCCACTACATCTTGGATCCAAATATTGAACTTGTACTCGATCCACTACATTTATTTGAAAACTTGAGTTACTAGTTACTTTGCAGGTATAAGTTATAATACGCTATTATAAAACATACATTAACCACTTTAGCCCTATTTTATACCGAGGCTATTTGGAAATAGACGATCTACAAGCTCACAACGCGTCGCGGTGAGCTTGTACATCTGCTATTTTCAAACATTTTTGTACATTTGTATACCAATATCTTTGTACTTTTACTTAAGTACATTTTGTATTCCAGACTTTTACTTGTAACAGAGTATGTCTATATTGCAGTATTAATACTTTCACTCAAGTAAGGAATATGAGTGCTTTTTCCACCACAGCATGTGTATGGAAAGAGGCACATGGCTGTCTACTCTCTCCCCAGGCCAACAGCTTGGGTTGGCAGTGATAGAGACAGCAGTAAACAGGAGGGAAATGACAATGAATAAATTGGGTGGAAGAAATTAAACAAACCATGATCAAATTCGTTTTCTTTTCTTCTTTTTTATAAAAAAATAATGTTGTACACAGTAATGATTATTGTAATAATTATTATAGAGGTTCGGGCCACATATACAGTATGCATTTTAGCAGGCACGTCTTTGAATCAAATCTACTGTACAATTGTCCAAATCCTGACACCTAATATTCAGAGGAAAAGGCAATGTTTTACAGTAAATCATATTTATCCCCTAAGCAAATGATGACATTTTCCTAATGCCTTCTTTTAAAACAAGCAACATGTCCTGTAGTCATGTTGTCTGGGCACGGAGTAACAAGAGAGACACCGTGGGAATTTCAAATACTATATTTATGTTCCAGCAGGGAATGTTTCCATTTTGACCATTCGTGGGAAAACACAGTTTGTTATTGTCAAAAAACAATAATACTCCTGGCAGAGAGTAGAACGCAGCTGAGAGTCTATAAACACAGTCCTTTTGTAACCAGTGATTTCAATCAAATCAGTGGTATGGTATCACTCCTTATGTTTGACTGATAGAAGTGTAGTAGACAGTTCAGGCACCATCAACATGATTTATTTCGTTTAGGAAAGAGAAGGGAATCTCTCTCATCTCCTGCAGAGCCCAGTAATAAAGTCAGACTACGTTCACTAATGGAGGCTCACCTACTGTAGGAAAAACCAAAGAGACATGATGTGAATAATTTGCCTATTTTTAACATCACTCTAGTCTAGCAAACCATTATGCTGAATGCCCTTAATAGGAATAGTGCAGTGGTTTTCAATCAGTGATCCGGGGACCAGGTGGTCCCCAGCTAAATGATGCAGAGTTGGTAACCAAATGGACCCTTTTGGATTTTTAATTCTTGAGAGTGTAAAATGAAACCAAATGGAAGTTAAATTATTGTTAAACATCTACTTTACTTAATTTACAAGAAGTAATACGACTCGTAGACAGAAACAACTCTTGAAGTGCACATCCATGGGAATCAGAATGCTGCCTTTCCTGTGTGACTGGAAACAGCCAAAGAGCATTGAAACAATTAGTTTTGCCTCAGACCTCCAGACCCCCCCCCCCTCTCTCTGTCTCTCTCTCTCTCTCTAACCCTGAGGTCAAAGGGCATCTCAACCTGACTTGAATAATGCAAACCCCCTCTTCCCAATGTGGGCGCACGCACGCACGCACGCACGCACGCACGCACGCACGGGTGGGTGGGTGGGTGGGTGAACTTCTAATGTCTCTTTTGGGTCACGACTTGAAAAGTTTGGGAACTACTGCATTAGGCCACAGACGTATATTTGATATGAAAAAAGTATATACTTATCTCTGGGTCCCTAAACTGTAAAATCCTTGATGTTTTAATGATTTAACTATCAGAGTGTACAAATTAATCCATTTGGTTCCATTTGTACACTTTCAGAGTCACAGACCCTGTGGTTGAGAAACTGAGAAACGTCTCTATTGACGTAAACTCTCAAATGATGGGTTTAAAAAAAGAAAAGGAATGAAGAAGAAACCACTCCTCTCTCCTTGCGAAACAAACTCCTTATTAACCGGATTCTTTTTTAACAACACCTGCCAAACGTAGCTGACAGCTTATCTGATGCAATGGTTTGGCAAAAAGATGAATGAGCCCTGGTTGCATCCAAATTAGTCAGAGTCTTTCAGAGAGAGCCCCTTTTCATCATCAAACAATGATGTAACTCAAACAGTTTTAACAACCATAGCTCAGCCTAAGGTGATAATAATGGTTGTGGAAGAACAAGACATGGTCTAAAATGGCGTGGATCTCATTCTCAGACTTCATGTGACCATTCAACTAACATAATGATGTCAGTAATTTATGACATCAGTACTCAGTAGTACTATGATGTCAATCATATGAATACAGTATTTGGGCAAAGTTTCAGCTCGAACACTATGGCATATTAGGAGTTCCAATAGTACTTGTGGTTCTCAAATGTTTTATTTGCAAGGACCCCATTAATACTCTGATTGTGTTCAAATGGAAAATGGACCATGGGAACCATCTCAGAGATACAGACCTGTTATGGTCATTCAGGGCTAGCTCTTTATAGTTGTTAGTTTCTGGTAATATTATTGTACACTCATTTTGTATGTCTATGGTAAAAAGGGAATTTTGACAAAAATGTCCACCACAATTGCCACCATGGCAATGACCTCTGCCATGCCATACATTTTCAACTGCTGCTGTTGTTTTCATTTTGAGTTTTAAATGCATTTCTCAAAATTCATAACATGTTTGAGCCAATGCATTTGTTCATGCATCACACTTAAACCCTATACTTATTTGACCGGGGTCCCCCAAAGCTCTGTACTTTTCCCCTCTGCACCAAATCTCTTCTCTGCAAATAGCCGATATACAAGCTCACAATGCATTGTGAGCTAGCAGATCTACAATTTATTTTGCCAAATGTTCACACCAGAATAAGAATGCTAGGGTTCATATTGTTCATAAGCATTTTGTGTCATTGTAGATTTGATTCTGATTTCTGGTCATGACATTACAACTTAAACATTGTAATCCAATAACACTTTTTAAATAAATGCTGTGCTTGAAAGACCTGCTAAGTGAAACGGCTGACGGCTGAAAGCATGCAGTAGGAGAGAATGTCAGCGAATTCTACACAATCATAAACTGTCTTGAGGGCAATGGTGACTCTCACGCATGAGTGCAGGCACACGCATCCACAGTACACAAACAAACATTTACTGTAACAGTATAATTTGCAATGATGATGTCAGCCCTTCAGCTAACAAGTATCTGACTGCTCCCAGCACATACAAAGGCAACCAGACAATAAACAAGTCTTTGTCGTCAACGCGGATGACTTTATTATTACTAATGTCACTTAAAGTGATCTGAAAATCAGTTATGTCAAATGATTCGCATTCAGTGTTATTTCGTCGACTAAAACTATGGCGAAAAATTCTTGTCGACTACCCTTTTTTACAGACAAAAACTAAATACAAACTAAGCTATGATGACTAAAGCTAAGACTAAATATATACCGGTATTTCCACAATTCCGTCAACCATTAAAAACTCATAAAAACTAGACGAAAATGTTAGGGAGGGACTAGTGGAGAAGAGATCCAGGGTACATTTTATGTTTGGTTGTGCTCTGAAAATAGCAGATCTACAAGCGGCTATTTTGAGCATGCAGGTGTAAAATCTGCCATTATGACACCATAATAAAATAATATCATAAATACCTATTTAGTCGACTAAAATTGGACTAAAACGAAAACTTTTCATTTTACTAAAATATGAGTAAAACTGAATTAAAATGTATTCAAAAGATTAAATAAAAAATGTTCACTGATTCGCACCAAAATGGTGGACGAGGAAGAGCTAGTCGCTGTGAGCTTTCAGCCTCTTCATCTTTATCTTCATTATCATATCCTTGGTGGGAAAAAAGAACCCCTGCTATTGTGTAATTGGTGGGCACAAAAGCTGAGGGTGTGAGCTGGCCATTCTGGCAACACCCGGCAACAGTTGTCATGCAAGACAAAGATAGTCCCAGAAATGTGACCCTCTACATATGGAAAGGAGAAATGGAGGATATCAATGTTAACACAAAACGGTTCGGTTCTTATCAAATTACGTCCTCAGATTAGACTGTTATATATGAGCTAGCAGATCATTTCTTCAGGTAGATTCATTCAGCGTTCAACTGCTCCCCTGACAACCAATACAACCATTTGACAGTCTATTATTATGCTCTTTCTGCCCAGATGATGACGGCGTAAATACAAAGGCAGGAGTTCCCAGACCTGTTTGCTTTAGTCCCTGGTGTGTGGTCGGATGAATGGATAGAATGGATAGCAAACAACTATAAGCAGAGAGTGTCCACTTTCAGGTTACTCCCCATAGCTGTTCTTCTCAAAGGTACCTTGTAGACATAGCTGAAGAAAGAAATAATTTGACTCAATTATCTGCCCATTTAGACCGGTTCATAGGATTCCATTAAGGTAACTGTAGCAGTGATGATATGTCCGACAGTGATGATATGCAGTATTCCACTACACAAATGCCTAATTTATGCTGTCATAAAAACAGACAATTTACAAGTATTTATAAATCGGATATTTTTGCCATGCAACACCATTGAAGGATGAATCGCGCTTATTCATTTTAACCCTTGTTGCCTGGAGAGTACCCCAGGGGTCTATAGGCCTACTGGTCCCCTCCTTTTTTCTCCCTGCAAAAAGATGCGTTTGCTGTTCTACAAGCTCACAGCAATCTGCTATTTTCACAGAATGACCACCCCAAGAATAGGGACAACAGGGTTGAAGTACGTATCCCACTAATCTGTTTCCAATTTGACAGTTTCCAAAGAATGTCTTCAAACAGTGATGTAAGCACATAGCTATCTCACTGAAGACCCATATAAGGGCGGGGGGGGGGGGAGGGGGGGATTCTTGAAATGTTACTTCTGCAACTCAATAAAGACAGGTGAGAGAAATGCAATGCAATTTGATTCATCAATGTGACATGTGCAGACAATTAACCTTTCATCTGGATCACCCCACTGAGGAAAGTAGTATGTGTGCGTGCACGCACACACACACACGCACACGAACGCGCGCACGCACGCTTGCACGCACACACACACACACACACACACACACACACACACACACACACACACACACACACACACACACACACACACACACACACACACACACACACACACACACACACACACACACACACACACACACACACACACACACACTTGCTTACTTAAACCCCACCTCCTTCCAACAGCAAAAAGCAGAGCACATTGTAGATCAGCTATTTCTATTTTTTACCAAAGAGATTTGGTGTGTAGAGGAAAAGGCGAGGACCAAGTCTAGACCCCTGCGGTCAGCCAAGTATAGGGTTCACAAAAGCGAATGCAACATTTATTTCGCAGGAAGCACGTGCCTGAGTATTTCATATAGAACCTCTTTAATAAAGGTACGCCAAAATTCATCAATGTATGTTTCTTCACAATTTCCACATGAATGGAAATGTTACAGTTTGAATGACCAAACCATGGATGTGAACATTCAGATGGAAATCAGCTGCACTAGCACTGAATGCACTGACTCTCTTGTAGTTGAGTGAAATGGTTCTTTTCACTGGACACCACTGCCTACATCAGATAGCAGTTTCCTTCTAACAGGGTAACGGCTGTTTCTATGCCAACATAAGAAATGAACAAAGAGGTGGGACCATTTGAGCGCTGGTATGTTACAGTTTCCTCCGCAGCTTACATGTTGTTGTTCATCATCACCAGGGGCGTCACACCAAATTCTGGGCCCCGGGTACAAGGATTCACTGCGGGCCCCCCATGAATGTTAACTATTGAAAAATAGCAGATCTACAAGCTCACAGCGCGGCACCGAGTGCCGCGCTGCGAGCTTGTAGATCTGCTATTTTTGAAATGTTTTGAAAATGTGTGCAAGAAACCCATGTTTCCATGTCAGTGATGCTCAAACTTTTTCATGTGAAGGACCCCCAAAATTATATGAATTTGGCCACGGACCGCCATCTCAAAATATTTAGTTCCAGGGACCCCCCCGGAAGCAAAATTCATGAGTTACAAATGTTCGCTTAAAAAATACATATTCAAAGATTTGCACACATTCTCACGACTTTTCAAAAATAGCAGATCTACAAGCTCGCAGCGTGTATATCTGCTATTTTTCAATAGCTAAAGTTACTAGGGCCCCTCCACCTTGGGCCCTGGTAACTCAGTCCCACTTTCCTACCCCTTGTGACGCCCCTGTTCATCACAAACGTTTATATGATTATTGCAAGGTCATCGTCACAGGTTTATTGGCAAAGGACAGGCTAGAGAGTGTTTATGCTTTGCAGGAAATGAAAGAGCTCGCTTCCCCTAACACAATGAACTTAGTATCTGCGGTCCACTGTTCCGATCGAGGTTGACACGTAGTGACGTGACGTGTTAAGCCACGTGGTGTAATCTGACTTCTGCACAGACTGGCTCGTTCGCGACAGGAAACGTGCACCATTTTGATATTGAACAACTCTGAGAAAATTACTCGCCTAAATGAATGGCCACCCATTTTTCAGCTGTCGTGTTTTTGTTCCTGTAATTGTTTGCATGGAGCATATTTTTAAATATATATTTTCCTGAAGAATAGCCAACAGCCAATGGTGAATGGTTTCCACAAATTCCACAAGTCCAACTATGCTACTGTACTCTCGTTTTCGTACAGGGTTTTGTTTCTGGTTTCTTAGAATCATACTGTACATGTCTTATTTCCCATTAACTTTGACATTAGATAACAATATTTTGCCTCATTGAGAGGCATTATGAGCTTGTAGATCAGTTATTTTCAAAATGTCTGCTGATTTCTTATATTATTTGACAATTTGGTCAGTGTTTGACCAGTTTTTATAAAATAGTTTGTTGATTACTTTTGATGCAATAATGTTTTTTTAGGTATTAAAAAGTTATTACTTAATTTGAATAGTCCTTAAATTGTCACTTAACTGTCATCTGGAGCCCCCCAAAATCATGTGGGGACCAACCTAGGGGTCCCGATACACAGTTTGAGAACCACTGCTATAAATGATGACATGCAGCACTGATGAAAGGTTATAGTAACAAGCTTCCTGGTGTATTTTACACTTTACAATGTTATCGTTTGCTTTGACACTTTGTGTCAAATGATTTGTCAGGATGAACACTATGCTAGCTGCTTGACAGGAAGTGGTTTTCAGAGCACCAGTGGCAAGCTGCACAAAACAAATACCCATCTAGCATCACATCTGTGATTTGAGTGAGTGATTTAAGAAATACGCTGTAGATTTGGTATGCTTTTTAAAATCTGTTTTGCTTGACAGAGCAAGATTTAAATTCATCTCATAGTCGAATGTGCCCGATGTACAAGCTCACAACGTGTTGTGAGCTTGTAGATCAGCTATTTTGCACAGAAAGTTCACAACCATTAATATATATTCCATCGCACCAGGGTGCTGCTTGCCAAAAATAACTGTAACACTGTCTTACGACAAAGCGTATTAGGCTTCTCTTACAGGCAGCTCAGTGAAATGTTTCTTGGGGGGGAGGGGTTCCATTATGAACTGGACTTTTCCATTCTCAGAGAGTAATGAAAGAAAACAAACAATAAATCTTCAGTCATAAGACAAAAAGCCCTGATCATGATGAGATATTTATGTTCTTAGGGTAGATTCGTTCACACAACTGAATTGACCGAGACACGCTAAAGCCCTGCACTGAGTTCAGACTGCTTGATGAAAACCGTCTGAGGAATGTGCTTAGCTGTCAGTCCAACCAGCTTCCAGCCAGAGCTTTGTTTTCTGGCTCCAATGCAGTGAGTTTCATGCAGATAACGGTAATAGACACTGCACAGGTGCATTACATTGTGTTTGTGTTCAAAATAATTCGATGGATTAAGGAAAATAAACCTACGGAGCTAAATTAATTATCTGCAGTTTGCTTCAGATTTAGAATATTTTAATCTCTCTTTATCCACAAAATCACAAATAGCCAATCTACAATGTACAAGCTCACAACGCATCAAATGTGTTTGGCTATCTGCTATCTGCCCTTAGATCTGACAATGAAGAGGAATTGGTATAGGGGAGACGTATATTTTGTAACTCCGACTCACTCTGTGTAAGCGAGTGAGACATTTTTTGAACTGTTACTTCCGCCTTCCACAATTTGTGACATTTTCTCTGCTTCCTCACTGCTCGCATTGCATGCAGTGACCCAGCAAAGAAGAACTTGTGTGTGTGTGTGTGTGTGTGTGTGTGTGTGTGTGTGTGTGTGTGTGTGTGTGTGTGTGTGTGTGTGTGTGTGTGTGCGTGTGCGTGCGTGCGTGTGTGCGTGCGTGCGTGCGTGACGTGTGTATACAGTATATAAAGTATTAAGTATATATAAAATATCACTTTTGAGGCCTTTCAGGTACCTGAAATCCATGTATCTTGTGTGTTCCAGCACCACTAGCCACAAAATCTATTCTAACAAGAAACAGGAAATGAAATTGGGCTGTTCTCATTTTCATAGACTTCTCCTTGACCACCATAATAACAACCGGGCAATTTTAAAGGAGCCATGTAATCCCTACCCTAATGCAGGAACATTCAAGCTGTTGTGTACATGGTCAGAAGAACTATAATATTGATTTTGCAGGGAGAAGAGAAAAAAATCACACCCGTGTGAACTGAGCGGTGGTTGTGTGTGTGTGTGTGTGTGTGTGTGTGTGTGTGCGTGCGTGTGTGTGTGTGAGAGAGAGAGAGAGAGAATATTGCAGTTGATGCTCAGACTAGACTCAAGAGCACCCTCTCTGGTCACTGAGTGGTAGTTCAGGCTACATACACACATACATACATACATACATACACGGATACACGGATACATACACGGATACACACACGACCATGCTATGGAGCGGTCTACCACCGCTCAAAAAAGAAAACTTTTCTTCAGGATGTACTAAACACTGAACCCTGTGAGGTAATGTTGCTCATACTTCAAGACTATCGCAAGACATTACATTCTCTGATCTACAACACTTGTGGTATATATATCAGTAACTGCACCCAGCATGAATAAAAGGCCAGCTTTGAGCTCTGACCTTTCGGGGAGGTTAACTGGCCACAGAAACCTGAGCCCTGTGACATGAACAGACATGAAAGAAAGGAATAAATATTGGGAGTGTGACAACAGGATTGTTTTGCTTAACGCTGCAGCTATTACAGCCACAGTAGCATAGCCGCCAAGTTCTACTGCAACTGTCCACCTTTGATGATGTCACTAACGGAACAGTAGTTAATAGTTTCAAAACAGTCAAGCAAGCCCCCACTTTTGCGACTGCTCTTTTCGTTCTCTTGTTCTCACTTCTCAGCAGCCAAGTTCTCACATAGGCCTATGTTGTTGGATCCCAGAACCCATCTTAATGAGTATCAAAGATGCTACCCGTGAAATCAGTAACCGTGTGTGGGTTGGGGTGATAATTTGATTCAAGGCTCTGAATCCCCCTTTCACTGAGCTACCGTTATACAAAGTTGCCAGGTGTGTACTTTGTGCACAATTCGAGTGGAATGCATTCTGTGTGCACGTGAGTGCACACGACTGAACGACATTCAAAGTCGCAGATATTCATAAGATGGCTCGCTATACAGTTCACACTGCACATTCTCTTTCTTGAAATCGTCTGTCTTTTAAGTCGTTGTAGTTTCCAGATTATGACCGAAGAGCGACAGACACACTGCAAGGTATTTCACTGGGATACGATGTACAGACACTGTATTGTTTTCATTCCTGGATTAAAAAAAAATCATATAGTCTATGTATTTACTGCTTGCTTATTGTCTTTCATATTTGTTTTACTTGATGAGAGCAATGATATTTCCCTCAGGGATCAATAGAAAGTTGCTATTTCAATTCCATCTTCATTCTCTGTGTCTCAAGATTTGAACCTATAGAAGACAGCTATATATACATGTTGATAACTTGATATTCTTATCAAATGTACAATAATATTAAAGGTTATGGCTTTTCATGAGAAAAATGTCACAAATAAAAGATACAGAAACATGTATGTTTGGCCACTGTACCGAGGAGGGCTAAAGAAAGCATTACTGAAAAACCTTTAAAAATAGATGGGTTAGTCGATAGTGCTAAGACATTATTTCAAAACATAAACCACAGTTGGGAAGGAAGTTAAATTAAGCATACACTGGTTGTTTGAGAAGAAAGGGAAGTTGCATGGCAGCTGATTCTAGATAGTGTGTATGTCAGGCGGCATAGGAGGAGGAGCCTAAAGGTTGGATTCTCATTAACTGACAAGAGATCTGGTGCTAAAATGCAGAATGCAAAAAGAAAAAAGAAATATAATTCTTTGAATTTGCTTGAATAGCTGTGGTGGAAAGTAACTAATGTAGCCTACATTTAGTCAAGTAGTACTTAAGCACAGTTTTGAGGTACTTTTTACTTTACTGGAGTATTTCCAATTTGCAATACTTTTACTTCTACTCCACTACAGCACAGAAGCAAATATTGTACTTTTTACTCCACTTCATGGGTTGCATTTGTAGTCCTAAACTGGCCATATTGAGGACCAACACAGGTGTTTAATTTGTCTGATAGGCATAGAACCAATGTTCTATGTTAATCAAAACACCTGTGTTGGTCCTCAAAATGGCTGGTGCAGGACTACAAATGCAACCCATGACTACAATTAAGTGAAAACTTTAGTTACTAGTCATTATGCAGTTACTACTGCATAATGAGTACTTACTTTTGTAAGTACTCATTGTACTTTTGTTACTTTAAGGACATTTTGAAACCATTACATTTATACTGTTTTATTCTGTACTTTTGCTTGTAACAGAGTATTTCTACATTGCAGTATTGATACTTTTAAGTAAAGAATAGAAGTACTTTTTTCCACTACTGTTGAATAGTAACTCCAGGAATGTGGCTTGATGATTTGTGGGATCTTGGATGCTAAGAGAAGACTCATTTTAAAAGAATGCTGGGAATCGCCACTTAGACTGACCACAAAGCAGTGCTCTTGAAGAGAACGTGCTGTATAGCCTACTGTTCAAAGATACAAGCAGAAAATCAATAAGCAAATATTAGATATCATTGTCAGAAAACAGAGACAGGGGTTTTTGCTTTGTACCAACCAAATACAGGTAGTGAAAATACAGTACAGTAAAATCCCCAGGAACAATTTATCCATTTGTAACTCTCGTAACTAAACTAAGATTGATCAGATACTGTAACTGTCATCTGATAGCCAATCCCTGATCAATCAAGTAAATTAATTAGTAATGTCTTAGCGATGCATACCGTACTCAGATCTGGGGATTCTTTATCATGCGACCCATCTAGCATGGCCCATACTGTATATGTGAACTATTGCATTACCCATTAACCAAGACCTATCTTCACCTTATTTTCATGCCCATGACATGCCAAAAAAAAGGGACGCTATAACAAATAATGAGAGGAGATTGGTTTTGTGGTTTGCCCTGTCACACCAGCAGTGTCCATGGGAGAGTGTCTGTGAGACAGGGTTCACACACATTTTTACCTATTAATTTCCAAAACTTTTCCAGAATATTTAACCTTATTTCCAGGACTATATAACAATAATTCAGCTCAATAACGAGTCACTTACTCCTATGCCCAATGCCCAAAGACAGGTAGTGTATGCCAGTGGTTCTCAACCTTTTCAGGCCGTGACCCCCAAAATAATCATGTTTTAACTGGAGAAGACAAGCACTAAGAGTTAAGGAATTTTGCATAACACGGTTCTATTGTGAAACTAGAATTGACAGAGTCAATTTTTACAAGTGTGCCTGCAGCTCGCTAAATGCGCGAGTTTGGACGGTGAGGCAATCCACCAAGTCGTCTGTGTTAAGTTTTGAGAGGGTCGTTCCACCTGAAAAACGCGTTCTGGCACGAAACGGTTACGTTTCGCGCGTTTGTGACGCCCCCTACGGGTCGAAGTGGAAATGCTTTTGGGGATCTGTTGAGTATGCCACCCGCGACCTGTGGTTGAAATTCAGTGTTGACTCGACCTTTTGTCTGTGATTTATGGCATTTTTGTGGCAAACGGGCCCCTCCCGCTAACTTTGGAAGGCCGTTACGAACGAACGGTATGGACTATCGAAATATCCCTTGACTAAGTTCATTGCATGGCTTCATAGATCACGTGTACCGCTTTTTGTGAGATTTGAAGAAAATATGTAGGAAAAGGAGCAAAAAGTGTGTTTTGGAGAAAATTCGAAATGGTGAAAAATCTTCCCATGTGCAAATTGGCGTGGCCTATATGGAGAGATGCGTCGTGACCCAAGGAATCCAGGGAAAAAAGAATTATCATTTTCCGATCTACGGTTAAAGAGTTACGGTGCAAAACGTAAAGTGGGTCGTTATAGCGCCACCATGAGACCGAGTGATGTAATTATTTATCGATTCATTCTTAAAATTATTATGAATCTCCTCTCCGAGTTTTGAAACTGTAGCCCATATGGTTTGCGAGAGAAAAATACTTGAATGTGAATTTTTGCATTCTCCCATTTTGATGATAGGCTTTACCCTGATCAAGGAAAAAAACCAATGTCGACGTTTTTTGCCAATTACGTCGCCATGGTAACGCGGATCGGAAAGAAAAGTAATAGCACACCATTCCCGACCGAGCCGCACGTTTTGATGTATGTATTGCGGGGGTGGCGTAAATGGTGCGGGACTAGTAGCGTGCCGAAGTTTTCCTGAGCGATAACAATAAGTGTCCTTGCCATGCTGGCAGGCACACTTAAATAGCAGATCTACATGCTCACAACGCCTCGCGTTGCGAGGCGTTGTGAGCATGTAGATCGGCTATCACTGCCTCTAATATTTGACAATTTGGCCCATGTTTAATTTGTCATTTCAGAGGTATTAACAAAATCAATAACCAAAGACGATGCATAGCTATTTTTTCCAGGACCTTCCACGACCCTTGATAAATTCCAAAACTTTTCCAGTACTGGAAAAATATTTTTCTAATTTAAAAATATTTCCAGGAATTTCATGACCGTGGGAACCCTGGTGAGATCACTCAGCTGGCTAATCCCACATGGTCTTTCTCTCTGGTTAAAGTGGGTTTCATCCCCATTTAGCTCCATTGGGCTGTTATATATAATCTGTGAGCAGCGGGTCTTCCTGAAGGTGCATCTCTGAATCTACAAGATCTATGTGTAAATTGCATGTGATGGAGAGATCCTTCTCCTAGGGCACAGTGGGTACCTATTTTGGACATGTCATTATAGGTGAACATTTATAAAACATGTAAAAAGACTGTCAGAATTTTCATTTTCAAAAGTTGCTGATCTACAAGCTCACAACACACCACAGTGTGATGCATTATGAGCTTGTAGATCTGCTATGTTCACTATTGTCATACCACAGTATTTAGGCCTTAAGTGAATGAAAGAGAAGCCAAAATATATACTGTATGTAACTATGTATGAGAGGGTTGTGAGACTTGCCACAGAGCATTCTGGAAATCAACATATTGCCCTATGATGTACATACAGTACACTTTTTGTTACTTGTATTTTTAGGTCAGCTAAGCAAGTTTACAGTATCTATCAGGTGTCACTTCAGAATGTGTGTGTGTGTGTGTGTGTGTGTGTGTGTGTGTGTGTGTGAGTGTGAGTGTGAGTGTGAGTGTGAGTGTGAGTGTGTGTGTGTGTGTGTGTGTGTGTGTGTGTGTGTGTGTGCGCGTGCTTGCATGTGTGTAAAATGTCTCACTTCTCTAGTCACATTCAGTCGTATAGAATATTAAACATAATGTAAACTCCAGTAAGAGTTGAACGCGCTCAGCCTAAACATCATCTGCGGATGTCCTCAAGGTCATGTGTTTTATCTCACTGCTGAGTAATAGATCGCTCTCTGCTGCAGTGCTGCTGGCCTAAACTCACTTCCTCATCCTAGGACACAGGACAGTGTGACGAAAGGCACATTAAAAAGACATTAAGCCTAGTTTTCTGGCTGACTAATGAGGGTTACACCCCGCAGCAATTTGAGTCCTAATTGTGCCACAGCTTAGAGGTTGAAATGACTGAAGTCATTCAATGATCTGTATATTACAGAAACGCTTTGCCCAATATGACATGGACGTGGTCCGGGCCCAGCCTTTAACACATGAAGAAGATGCACTGCAAGTGATATTTATTTGCTAAAATAAGTGCTATAGCTCTGTATACCGATATAGCAATCATTGCTAAAGAGTGTATGTTCAGTAACCGGGGTCTCCCCCATCTCTCCAACTCTTAAGTCGAAATAAGATACATTTTCAGATCAGGATATCAACGGCAACTTGATCCAATAAGGAGAGAGAACTCATACATACTAAAACTGAAATTGAAAGTGATTAAAAATATAAAAAAGATCTTGGTGGGAGACTTTTCAAAAATAGACAATAGTCAAATTGTGATAAGTTGTTGAGACTGTAGATATGCTATTTTCTAAAAATCTTCAAACACTTTTACCCAAAATAGGGGAAGTGGTAGTCTCCACTTTGAGTTTGACCTCCCAAAACGCCAATAGTAAAAATCCACAGTTGAGCAAGTCTCTTTGATGCAGCCGAGTGAGCCGTCACAGGATTCGCTTCAATGCACAGACAGAACGCCCATATGTCATCTTCCACTTAGGGCAGGATGTGGTGGTGAAGACACATCACTTTCAAAATACCTCCAACAGCTTTGCCTCTCCTTTTATAGTCAAAGCCCTGCTACTACTGTGCCTAGGGCCATGACACGGGACACTTGAGCGAATAGGTGAGCTCAGATTGTGAGATGAATGAAAGGGGGGAGCATCTATTATATGTTGCAGTCATTTTAATGAATAGTACTGTGTCCTGAGCCTCTTCTGGTTTAACACATTTAGACATTGGTGTCTGCAGGAGCTGGTTAGCGTGAGGAACAGAACTGCAAAAAAATAGAAGTACGGGTGAATTCCAGGAAGTGGGCAGACACACTTCCTGAAAAAAGTTGGCGATGACTCAACCATAGAGTGCTGTGCTGCAGTGTTTGCAACGTAATACAATACTGCTGCAGTTTCAGGATAAGATGGTGTGAGAAAAAGACAGCTTTTTGAATAAGTGTGGCTAGGTTTGGATTTACAGATGCTCTTATAACAAATGCTTAACATTCCCCAATAATTCTGTTTATAACGCCATGTGTTTAACACATGAGCTTAAAATGGACCAATTACTAACCATCAACTAATATATCCACTGGTCTTTGTGATGCTTGAATATATGCAACTGTGTCTAGTAAACCTAAAATGTGAGCCAACAGAGACCTCTGGTGACACAAAAGTGACAGAGCACAGAATAATTCAGCTCTCCTGGTAAAATTCCACTCACCAAACAAGAAACAACTAGGAGTTTGTTTCTCAGACCCAAGCAGCAGACACTTTACACCATAACATAGTCTTACAATGTTTATGACAGTGGTTCTAAATCATGGAAAGAACCCCCCAAAAATTCATATTACGCCACAAACCCCCATTTCCCAGGGACCCCCATAAGAGAATATCTTTCTTGCTGATTAGATTAATATAGAATTCTACCACATACTCCGGACAGTTTTTAAGTTGCTTCATTCAGTATTTAGATATGTGATATACATTTTATCAGACACGCCCCCTTCCTAAACGCACACACTGAGTGGCAGGTACACTCATGCATTCACTCAGAGACTTGCTCACATCATGAACTACACTACATGTCATCATACACACCTCATACTAAAGGACCACAATGGAAACAAGCTTTGTTTGAGTTATCCTGGTCAGACGTTTGTTACAGATTAATGTATCTGACATATGATTTTATTTCATGATCAATAAAGACATCAATCAATCAATCAAATGTCCTGTCTATCTCCACTGTATAGGCCTACTATCATTTAAGCCAGAAAATCCCCCAAAATATCTTTAAAAAAAAAGAAGAAAAAAAACAACATTGATCTGAGTTGATTTATTTTCTTTTTTTTTCTTTTTTTTTTTATTCAAGAGGAAGGGACTACATTTGACATCATCTACAGCAAGCTATGGGTTGGCTTTTATTTACATCCTATGGAGCAAATGTATTGTTACAACTATATCGAGTCTCCCCTGTGTGGACATGGAGTAAACTGCAAGGGGGAGACCATACAACTGAGGAACATACACTGTCATCACTTGCAAAAAACAACTTCACATTTGTATTGACCTGTGACTTCTGGCCTCCAAAATAAATCAAAACATTTTTCTTTTAATGATATTTAACACTGATGCAAGAAAAAAACTCAGCTAAGATTGTTGATCCAGATACTTGGATAACATTAAAGGAGGGAGGGAGGGAGGAAGGAAGGAGGGTTTTTTTTTTTTTTCTTATTTCCACATAACAGCTCAAAGCTATATTAATAGTTCAATGTTGAAAATGGGTGGTTCTCCCCTTTAAAGTTATAATTCACAAAAAATCACACCTGTGTGAACTGAGCGGTGGTTTACCCACCTCATAGATCATGTGTACCGTTTTTTGTGACATTTGAAGAAAATATGTAGGAAAAGGAGCAAAAAGTGTGTTTTGGAGAAAATTCAAGATGGCGGAAAATCTATCCTGGCGCAAATGGGCGTGGCCTATATGGGGAGATCTTGACCCAAGGAATCCAGGGAAAAAATAATTTTAATTTTCCAATCTACGGTTCAAGAGTTACGGGGCAAAACGTAAAGTGGGCCGTTATAGCGCCACCATGAGGCCGAGTGATGTAATTAGTTTTCGATTCATTCTTAAAATCATTATGAATCTCCTCTCCGAGGTTTGAAACTGTAGCTCCTATGGTTTACGAGAGAAAAATACTTGAAAGTGATTTCTTGCATTGTCCCATTATAAGTCAATGGGGACAATTAAGCGTCGTTTTTTGCCGATTACGTCGGCATGGTAAGGCGGATCGGAACGAAAGGTAATAGCACACCATTCCCGGCCGAGCCGCACATTTTGATGTATATATTGCGCGAGTGGCGTAAATGGTGCGGCACTAGTTACGCGCCGAAGTTTAGGCTACACGGACGGACGGAGACAGACCCACACACACGGCCACGTATAGGAGCGTTGTGACCACCGCTCAAAAAGAGAGTTCTGTCATTACCTACACTACAGAAACACACAGGTCAAGTTCTTTGTACACATATTATGAAAGGTGTGTAACAGCCTTCTTCAAAGCAACTGAAGAAGGCAAGTGAAAGGTGACCAGTTCTTAATATGAGTTCCAAAAAGATTAAGACAAATTACCATGAAATGACTCTATAAAGCTTGTGCAGCATATTCCAAGTCATCATGAAATTATGCAAAAGCTATTAACACATTATTTAGTGCACATTCTACTTGATGAGAATGTAAAATCTCCCCCTCTTCTGTGTCTGTGTGTGGTGCATATGCATGTGCATGTGTGAAAGCTTTTGAAAGCAACAACTGTAGTGAAGTTACTAAATCATTGTGAAATAGATCTTTTCCATCCATAGTGCAATCATTTGGCTTCATAAGATTTGGATTATGCAGCAACTGTGTGGTCCTTTTAGCTCTAAAGAACAAAAACATTGATTGATTGATTGATTGATTGATTGATTGATTGAATATTTTATTAGACAAAAATGTAGAACACCCCAAAAAAGCACTTGCAGTCTCTAAAACAACTCAGGCCATTTGCACTGCAGTCATATCCATGCCAAATCAGATTTATTCCTCAAATCCAATCTTTTGGCCCGACTGTTCACGCTGCCTTTGCAAGTGACCAGATCGGATCTGTCACAGATCTGTGTGTTCAGACTGATTTAAACAACGTCAACCCAAAGCAACCTTGCGTCGACGTAGCTGCTTTGGTTACCGTGGTAACGCCCTAGGCGTCATGGCTCAAGTGAAGTTTTGGACAGTTTTATATACAGTAGGACTTGGGACTTGGGTTTGATCAGGTTACTGCGTTCAGACTGAGACAGAGCTCCTGAAATCAGATTAAAAACCATCTCTGAATGTGGCTCAAGTTGCATTTGTAAAAATCAAATTGCAAGTGACTTGTTTGTGTTGTGTTTAGACTTATTTAAAAAAAATCGGATTCAACTCTGGATGTGCCACAAATCTGATTCAGGCTGGATTTAGCTGCCAGTGTAAATGGGGCTTTAAGAGAAAGCTGCTACAAAGTTGTGTTATTTATGTAGGGCGTTATGTGGATGTATTGTAGACATCTCACCTGTTTCAACTGGCATGGGGCTGAGTAGGTAATGACCACATTTAGACTTTTGGGTGAATTATTCATTTAAAAGTAGACATGAAAGCACGTAAGAGAAGATGAGACCGTAAATAAGCCAGTAGGACGAGGGAATAGCTGAGACAAATCGAGAACTTCAGTTCTCACACCTCTGAGTAAGATCTGTATTAAAAGTACTGATGTCCAAACAAACTATCTGTTCAGAGTGTTTGAAACCACTCAGTATAGGACATCAGTCCTGCATGATCAAAGGTAAGACTAGTGTCCAACAGGGGGAAACCCAGGCTGTCTGCAAGACATCTGAGGGGGCGTTTGTGGGAATGATGGCTTTATGAAGGCCAGCTGGCCACTAGAAGCAATGGTTCCCAAACGTTTCATCTTGAGACCCAAAAGAGACATTTTATGTCTCCCTGGAGACCCAAACTAGTGAAAATAGCTATTTATAGCTATATATTTAGCTATCACTACTTCTTAAACACATATATACCGGTATATATATTTTTTAAATAATTTAGTCCCGACCCACTGTTTGGGAACCAGCATCATATGGGACTGCATCACCTGTCAAGCTAGCCTTGCATAGCCAGGCATTCGTCTGGCTACACAAGGCTACTGTCAAGCATCTCCAGCCCTGCACTCAAAGTAACACCTCTAATACCGTATGTGCTGTTTACATGCTTGAGAGGTCACCACCAGGTTGCTTTGCACACAGAGAAATAGGTATCTCTTTGTGTGCTTTGTTATTTGTTATTTCTGGACCATTATGTGACAGACAAATATAACAAAAAAGAAAAAATAGACATGCGCACATTGACTGTTCAGTCAGTTACTGTAAGCGTAAGGTGTAGAGGGAATAAAGCTGACACAGCTTTGCCGATAAGAAAACATCTAAAATTACCTTTGTCGAGTACTCTTTATTAAAGGACCAAGACATTATTTCATCTGTAGATTATCATAAAATTGTATTTCATGCCATATGCCGTAAGCCAAAACATTCCAGAGATAAGGTGTGGTGCGACTACAGAGAAGCACCTGGCCAAAAAAGCTCAGTTGTCTGCTCAACTGCGGTGGATTTGCAATCGTATTTTCATCGACGAAAAACCTCTGTGATGATAAGAATTGGGGAATATGCCATGATTTTTTTAAAGCAAATACCAAGTAGATGGCAAACATGGCTTCAGGTTTGTCAGTAATGTTTTTATTTGAACAAATTCCTGTCTGGGGAGCCTTGTAATTGGACTGCCTAACCGTTACAGTTGTATGCATTTGTGATGCATCTCCTTTCCATAAATACTCTGCCTGCAGCAATGCTTGGTAGAGTATTCATTTTATCTGTCTGTCTGTGTGTTAGTCAACAGATAAGAGGATTATTATTAGAAGAGAATGCTCAGCAGCCTGCACAGAAGGGTTTTTGGTGGCAAAAAGCAAAAAAAGACAGTCATGGTCACAGTCTGATTGTTAGCTAAAAAAAATCACACTTGTGTGAACTGAGCGGTGTGTGTGTGTGTGTGTGTGTGTGTGTGTGTGTGTGTGTGTGTGTGTGTGTGTGTGTGTGTGTGTGTGTGTGTGTGCCCCCTGTGTGTGTGTGTGTGTGTGTGTGTGTGTGTGTGTGTGTGTGTGTGTGTGTGTGTGTGTGTGTGTGGCCCCTGTGTGTGTTTGTGTGTGAGTGTGCCTGGCCTATGCCTGGCCTATCCTGAACAACAGCGCCCCTCCCTTAACATGTGTGGTCAGAAAAGGTTACTGCAGGGCCAGGCTACATACCCGGAGACAGACAGACAGACATACAGACAGACAAACAGACAAACAGACAGACAGACAGACAGACCCACACACACGGCCACGTATAGGAGCGTTGTGACCACCGCTCAAAAACAGGAACGGATAGGCAGATTGTCAAGAAACTTGACAACTTGGTGGGAATGATAAGTAGGGTACCCGAAGAGACAACCACGTTTTGGGTCAAATGGTCAAAGGTCGAGGTCACAATTGAGAGACATAGATCAAGATATTGTGTAGTAGGACTAATGCAGTCTAGACTATGAGCCTTCCGAGTAATGCTGCTTCATTTGCAAGTGTGACTTGCGTTGCGGTTGGTTGTTTAAGTTGGCCAAAATGTGTCCATATTTTCCCAAATATGGATGAGCTGGGATGAGGTGTCACGCACTGGGCTTAATATTGATGACATCAGGGATCTCCATATATGGGCATAAAGACAATACAGAATTAATTGGCAACATCATTGTAATGGCAGAACAGGTCAGCTATATCCTTCTGCTGAGCTGGGATGATAATAGCGACCTTAAGCAACGCTACGGCAACGGCAGATGACAACGGTAACTGGAAATAATCCGCGCTCGATAGATAAACCTGCCGTCGCCGCAGCTGTCTCGACTACGGCAGAAGGTCCCTTCCCACGCAACGCCTACTCCGTCTGCTGCGTGTACGCGTCGCCATGGAAACCAAAGCGTTCAGTGAAAGGGGTTTGCTTATCTGCATTTTGACCGCTACGGCGATTACGTCATAGCAGCCGTAGTCCGCGTGGCGTTGCCGTCCTGAAAATCATCGAGCTTAAAGTCGCTATTGATGACATCAGGGATCTCCATGGGCATAAAAGGGACAAGGACGGAATTCATTTTCAACATCATTGCGATGTCAGTAAAGGTCAGCTATATCCTTCTGCTGAGCTGGGATGAGGTGATGTCAGAAGGGAGCGTGTCGCTGTTTCTACATGTCATCTTTTCGACAACCAAACCTGACCCAAACCTCCGCGGAGTGAGTCGCTAACCTGCGGACGCTCCGTTGTCGTAATGTTGCGTTGTCGAAAGAGCGAGATTTCCCCATGTCAGAACAGGTCAGCTATATCCTTCTGCTGATCTGGGATGAGGTGTCATTGTGATGTCAGAAGAGTGACAGATGGACGGACTGACAGACATGAGCTGGAGGTTTTCATACTAAGTCGCAATAAGGCATTCACATAGGTCAAACCAAAGTTATGCCAAAGTTATGTTTGCATTAGGACTGACATTTGTTGACAATTTCTCATCTTGCAGGCCACAATTCTGTCCTTTGATCTCACCCTTCTGGATCCAGGTACATTGAGGGGATACCCTTGTGTTCATACTACACTAATGGAAGAACAAGAACAACCCCATGGAATATCTGGCAAAGTAATCACAGAACTTTATTCTGCTGAACTGCAGTGTCTAAATACAGGCTTTCTTCTCATCTGAAAGCAATTGCCATTGCAGCTCTCAAATCATCATGTTGGGAGAGGGGGGCAAACTCTTTTGAAGGAGTGGTTTCCAGACAGGAGCGCTGCACAAAGGGTTAGAGCGCATGGCACGGTACACTTTCATAAATCATTAGTTGTAGGAGGAAGAGGAGAATGGGCATGTAAAAGTGGCACTGAACCGCAGCTCCTATTTAATGCTGGAGCTCAACACAGCATAAAAGTGGCCAGTCAGTGCAAGCAAAACACTCAAGTCAATATACCGGTACATCCGTAATGAAAGGTACTTCCAAATGTCTCGGTTCCCATGTGGCGTTTCCCACAACAAACTTCACCTGTCCAGTGCCAAGGGCAGAGATGAGCTGTACCAGATGTCCGCGCTCACTTTGAAAGTTTCAAAACTCATTAAGCACTTTTATGGCTGAACGTAGAATTAGCATGTGTGAGAGAGGCTTTGGCTTTATGTGCAACTTGTGAGCACGACTTCAAAGAGTGGTGCAGCTGCTAATGACAGGCCTATGCATGTCTGAGTTCCACAATTAGCTGATCCGGCTAATTATCCAGAAGGACAAAATCTGAGCCCTGGAAAAAACACAGGCACGTGCACGCGTGCACACAGACACACACACACACACACACACACACACACACACACACACACACACACACACACACAGTGGTGCAGTGGTGATTCAATGTTTGGGGGGTCGCAAAGTCGCTCAACACCTACTATACAGGTCTATTGATATGCATATAGGCTCGTTTCTTTGTTAAAACAAACCCCGGCTGAAAAAAGATATGGGTCGCCGGGGGCGCGCGACCCAAGACCACGGCAACACTGCACACACACACACACACACACACACACACACACACACACACACACACACACACACAGACAGACAGACAGACAGACAGACAGACAGACAGACAGACAGACAGACAGACAGACAGACAGACAGACAGACAGACAGACAGACAGACAGACAGACAGACAGACAGACAGACAGACAGACAGACAGACAGACAGACAGACAGACAGACAGACAGACAGACAGACAGACAGACAGACAGACAGACAGACAGACAGACAGACAGACAGACAGACAGACAGACAGACAGACGCACGCTCGCACACACACACACACACACACACACACACACACACACACACACACACACACACACACACACACACACACACACACACACACACACACACACACACACACACACACACACACACACACACACACACACACACACACACACACACACACACACACACACACACACACACACACACACACACACACACACACACACACACACACACACACACACACACACACACACACACACACACACACAACATCAACGGGAGGTGGCCATTGAGCTAGAAATTCGGGTAGAAATTCTGTTATTATAAAGAGACGGGAGTAGCAGCGAAACCATGTTTTGTATTGAAAACCTGAGTGTACGAACGGCACAATTTGACCCTGCTGGGGTTGAAGGTTCTGCAGGAAGAGCTTTATGTGGTGCTGTATTGGGTTACAGGCAGCGTATAGCAGCGCACCCCTCAACATAATCCCCACCCCCCCTTACAAACCCATTCCTACCTCCTCTTAACCCTCCTCACACTGCAGTGTCATTTCACACAGAGTGATACACAGCCCATACCCTGGAGTTTAGGAGAGAAAGAGGGAAGGAATTATGGGACAAGGACCACAGCTACCGTCACCTTCAAGAACGTGAGAGAGAGAGAGAGAGAGAGAGAGAGAGAGAGAGAGAGACAGACAGACAGACAGACAGACAGACAGACAGACAGACAGACAGACAGACAGAGACACAGAGAGAGAGAGATAGAGAGAGAGAGAGAGAGAGAGAGAGAGAGGTTATTCCCTGGAGGAGACTGTGAGTTTGTGTGGGGGTAGCACACCAACTCTGGCTCGCCTTGCGAGAGGACTCAATTGAAACTTGTTCGTGGGATCACTGTCTAAGCCCTTAATGCGTGGAAGCCCCCCCCGGAGGACTAGTAAGAATTCACAGCAGCCAAAGACAGCCAAGAGTGAGACACGGTACTCCTGCTGCTTACAGTTAAGAGACAATATGCAGCCATTTACGTGGATCTGTGCCCTTTTTCTCCTTTTCTGCATCTCCTCCAGCAGTGCTGAGCGCCACAGGTAAGTCAACCGAACAATGACTCCACCTTTTGTTTGCCGGGAAGGAGAAATCTTTCATGTATCAGTGCAACTCTGACTCTCCACCAGCAGCAGCAGGTGGAAAGCAGCACACTATGGTCCGACATCCCATTATTCCAAGACTGGTGAATGCTAACCTGGTGAATTCTAACCCTAAACCTAATCCTAACCAATGTAAGACTAATGAGATGTTGGATTTATGGGCAGTCCCCTATTGTTGTGGATCAGTTCCTAATCCCACTGACATTCCAGAGCAATGTCAAAAGTACTGATGTTTGGACATCAGTACTTTTACATACACTACGTATATTGCAAGTGTGGAACCTAATGTTGTTTTTGACTAACACCATATATCATCAAGTATGGCATTATTTAACTAGTTGCCTAAAATAGGGACAACAAACTTTCAACATGTTCATGTTGAAGGTTTACCACAAACATGTTATTCTTAAGTGCAGCCACGAAACATCACGAATGCCCCTACTTTGCATGCAGTGTAACATGTGGTTGAAGTGTGTTTACAAGGGAAAACATTTTGTTTTGATGGCATGCACTACGGAATACGGATCATGACACTCTCCGTCTCTGCCTGGAGGTGGACTATGGGAGGTATGACGCTGTGTCAGCTAAATGTAGCACAGCAACTGTTAATAACCGAAGAGCACCTGTCACACACTTTGCGGCCGCATCCTGTAAGGCTATTCTGGTTGATTTCTATCAAGTCTCAGATTCCTCCAGTCCCACTGGAGCCTGGGCTGCTTTTAGGAAGTCGCTCAGACGACGAGGCCAGAATGCTAAACATCTGGGAGAGTACACTTTGGCACTGGGCTAGAGGTTATCATGGCAGCTGAGATTACCTGTAGGCCTGGAATTTCGATGTTCGGGCCACTGACGGATTTTCCAGACTGTTCTCTGGTTCTCCTGACAAGTGAAGGGGAAGTGGCAAATTAACTGCTTTCAGCATACCTCCCTGTTTTGGGTAGGCATATGTCATTAGGACTATAGATAAAAAATACAAAATAATATATATATATATATATATATATATATATATATATACTTTATATATGTGAGAAATGTATATAAGTATATAGGGCTTCAATGGTTAACGTAATCTAATTTACTGTTGAAAAATACACGTGCAAGAGTTGCTGACTTGCTTATGGCAACTGTTAATGACTGTATAGTAAATACTGTGGCTAAAGTCAGATGGAGATGGGGGTAAAAAGAAACACACACACACACACACACACACACACACACACACACACACACACACACACACACACACACACACACACACACACACACACACACACACACACACACACACACACACAGGAAGTAAGGTTAACCTTGATGTATCACTGTGTGCAACACAACAAGTTCCTGATTAGTGAGCTTCTCCATCTGTGACCAACAACATCCTGCCTGCTGGCTTTTGCTCCATGGGGGGCCGTGTAGTAAAGGAGCAACTTTATTTACGCCGTTTGTTTTCCACACTAGTGCCATTGGGGCCATAATTAGATGAGGGTGGCTGCAAGGACTGCATTTGGAACAGCTAAATGAGACTATGGATCAATTGCCACTCCCAAACGCACATGGAGCCAAGCCAAGTTCACTGACCCAGTTATGTTGTTATTTACCATTTAGGCATTTAGTGGGAGACTGGTCAACACAAATGTGTGAGACCAGCAAACAACAGGTGCAAGTGCAAAGAAACAATCTAGGGTCAATCCAAAAATCAATCCTTGCATCTGTATAAACAAAAGGCAACATAACTTCCAGCAATGATGATGAAATAACACAACATTTGTGAAGAAGTAAGCAAACATATATCCGCTAGTACAGTGGTTCTCAATTATTATTTTTTTGGCTCAGGGAACCCCTGTAAATAACTTTTTAATCCACGGCAGCCCTGAATCACATCATATTACGGTAGTTAATATGTAATCTTACCCCCTAAGATACCGTATGTCACGAGGAAAACTTAAAAGAATATCCATTTCCATTAGGACAGATTGAAAATTACTTTATACTTGACTTTTAACCACTTGAACCCCAGCATCCCTATCCTGGGGGGAGCATTCACCAAAAATAGCAGATCTACAAGCCCAGAACGCGTCAGAACATGCCACGTTCTGGGCTTGTAGATCTGCTATTTTTGATGAAGAGATTTTGGTGTAGATTGAAAAAGAACGCACAGTGCAACTCAGGTCCGTTTTATAAAGTATGTGGTCTAAGGGGTTAAACTATACATTCCAAATATTAAAGTATTCTGGAGGCACCCCTGGACTTGTGTCACGGCACCCTAGCTAGGGTGCCAAGACAACCCACTTTGAGAAACACTGCGCAAGTATACAATACATACAGCATATCAAAATAGGTGACAAGAAGGGATACAAGGAGAGAGTAGTGCTAGGGGGTGAGGTGGAGTCTTAAGGGACTGTCACTGCAGTGAAGAATGGTGACTGAACCTGCAATCCTAACTGGCTACAATTCCATAGCTTGGAGCCAGGAGGGAGAAGAGTCTAGGACGCATATTTGAGGCAGGTACGAATTGTTGCATCAAATGCAAAATCGCAATGTGCCAGGTTTGCGTCAATGACATCAAACAAAAAATAGAAAGATTTCATTGAACAAGCAAACTGTGGATGTTCCATTCACTGCTGAGTTGGTCTGTAATTGCCTTGGTCCTTTTTTTTTTCCAAATCTCTTCGCTGAAATTAGCTTGAGTTTGTAGATCTGCTATTTTTGGCAAATGCTCCACCCAGACCAGGGATGCTGAGGTTCAAGCAAGACTGTAATAATACAGACGCTATCCCCCTGTCCTTCCCTCTTCTTCTACAAAGGCACTACAGACAAGTCCCTACTGGAAACCACCAACCAGGTGTGTGTCGCTATGGCAGGAGACTGGAGTGCTGCTATGGCTGGAAGAAAAACAATAAAGGACAATGTGAAGGTAAGAGGGTTCACAAACTCAATAGACCTCATAGATCCAAATATAATATCTGTATAATATTATAATGTAATATTGGTGTTCCAGTAATCAAAACCGTTCATAAAGTGGAGGTGAATGTTCAATACCACACGGCACTTTGATATAAAAACAACAAACCCACAGAATCTAAATGACCCTCAATAGTGTTCTCAAATTTGTTTTTTGTTTTCCTTGTGGGGATATTTTCCCTTCTCTTCCAGAAAATGTGGAATAAATTACATTTCGGATAGAAAAAAAGCTGGCCTGTACATTAAAAATGTGTGGTTTGACTGTAACCCATCTTTCTCCAACCGCCATTTCTGCTGGTGGTATTTTAAATGTTTTACCAGCTCAGTGTGAGCACGGCTGCAAGCACGGAGAGTGTGTCGGCCCCAACAAATGCAAATGCTTCCCAGGATATGCCGGAAAGACATGCAATCAAGGTCAGTAATTGGGGTCAACAAAGAGGGTCAACCAAGTTTCATGAAGATCACATTTCCAGTTTAAAGCCACTTTACTAGCAACTTTCACTCACATTTCATTGTTAAACGATTCCATATTTCATGTGTTTCATCTCGACACTGCAAAAAGAAGAAAGCCAAAAGAGGTTCCCTGCTGGCTTTACTAGAACATGTAATAGACCACATGAGTGCAATCAATGCCCTGTGTTTCATTACTGACCAGAACCTGTGCTGTCTGCTGTGTGTCACTCCTTTCCTCTGCTCTCACTCTCCTGTCTGTCTTTAATGTCATAATCTAAATGAAAAAGAAATACCATAATCTGATCTTTCTAAAAGAAGAAGCCAGTACAGGTCTGGCTGTGTGAGTAGGGCTCAAACTATCGATTATTGTCTCACTGCCTATATGGACCACCAGAGGTCCGGAGCGAGACTAACCGACATTATTAGTCGTGTGTGACCAGGTTACATTTTTCTTTTAACAATGTCTTTTAACTTTTAAGGTCATGTGAGGGGTTGGCTTTAGCTTTAGAGCAAAACCTCTGGACATAAAAGGCGTTAACTCTTTCAAAATCTTTTGAACATTTTTGAAAATAGCTGATGTACAAGCTCACAACGCCGGCCGGGGATCGATTATAAATCGATTATTTCATTAAATTATAGATGTTTTTCCCTGAATCAATTAAATCTATCTATCTTTTTTTTCACTGCAATGATGGGTCTGCACAAACAAGAATTGCACCCATATTACCTGTAATGTGTGATGTGACAAATAAAGATTGATTGAAATCGATGAGTTAAAATAACCTGTTGCATCCCTAACTGTGGGCCTGATTTCTAGATCTGAATGAATGCGGACTGAAGCCTCGTCCATGCGAGCATCGCTGTATGAACACGTATGGCAGCTACATGTGTTACTGTCTCAACGGATACACCCTGATGCCTGATGGATCCTGTGCCAGTGAGTTCTTCTATTATGATGAAACTAAAGATATGCAGTTTGTTTATTTAGATCAGTGGTTCCCAAACAGTGGCTTCAGGACTCATTTGTGAGTCGCGGACCAATTTTGATGTGTTGCGAGTTAATGAATATCTATTTATTTTTTGTATTCTACATTTTGTTCTTAAATATGATTAAAATGTTCAATACAATACGTTGTCAGCTTGTAGGTCTGCTGTTTTCACTGTGTTTGGGTCCCGGGCAATCTCTCTCTTGGGTCTCAACCTGAAAAGTTTGGGAACCACTGATTTAGATAATTAGTTATATAGTTGGATAGTTATTCAGACCACGGTTAGTTTAGACGTTTTGTTTAAGTGGTTTTGCTAGATTATTTTAGTGTTAGTTTTATTTATTGTAATAGGGGGTAGTCAGTGGCAACATTAAAAAAGTGAAAATAGCAGATTTACAAGCTCTCAGTGCTTCACATTGTGACGTTTAAGACGGGCACAGCTAAATGACTTAGTTATGATTATGAATAAACTAAGGGCATTTTCTCTATTACTTTACTTTTGTAAGCACACAGTACAGTTTGAGATAGTTATTGTTTTTTTGTAAATTCTCATTTTATTTCGGTTAAGTAAGATCTTTTGTCAATTAGTTATTTTGTTTTAGTTAACTATAATACCCTAACTTGATGCAGACAGATGCTAGGATTGATGTTTACCTGCCAATGCCATCCTAACTACTTTGTAGCATTTAAAGTTTCTTAGCACTTAGACTAGCAATTTACTCAACCACATACCCTGTTGGTTGACTATAGGGTTCATGTCACTTACACTAATCTTGCACATTGTAAGTTGCTTTGGATAAGAGTGTCTCCTAAATGCCTAAATTGTACATTGTAAGCCAACCACGTGTGTGTGTGTGTGTGTGTGTGTGTGTGTGTGTGTATGTGTGTGTGTGTGTGTGTGTGTGTGTGTGTGTGTGTGTGTGTGTGTGTGTGTGTGTGTGTGTGCGTGCGTGCGTGCGTGCGTGCGTGCGTGCGTGCGTGCGTGCGTGCGTGCGTGTGTGTGCGTGCGTGTGTTTGTTTGTGTGTGTGTGTCTAGACTCCAGGACATGTTCTCTTGCCCACTGTCAGTATGGATGTGAGGAGGTACAGGGGGAGATCCGTTGCCTCTGCCCATCTGCAGGGCTGCAACTGGGGCCAGATGAGAGGACCTGTGTAGGTGAGTACTGATGCTGCGGACGTTTCCAATCACGTTCAAGGTTGAAGGTGGTTAGAGCTTAATTTATACTGAAAGTCTATCATGCAACCTGAAGATTTGTTATCGTCTGTGAGTGGCGCGGTCGTACAACAAGGTATGCTTTTGCAAAATGGCACAACTGTCTAGTATACTGACAACATACTAGCTCTGTCTCACAGATTAGCTAGTATGTGTAACTAGTTCATGCAGTGCATGGGGTCAGCTGTCAGACAATATAATGGACAGACTCCATTATGTGGTTTTTTGACTTCCCGGTTGGTTAAGCGGTCTCCAGTCGAATGGATAAAGTGGAAATGTATTTCTTTCCACAAAACTGTTTGAGCAGAGACAGAGCCAATTTCCATTTTTAGTAACATGGGAAAAGTAAAGCAATAGCATTGGGGGAATGAGGCCTACCACAGATCTAACTGTTTAATCCTAGGCTAACATTCATGCATTATGTGTCCTTGCTTTTTTTCCCCCTCAGACATTGACGAATGTGTCACTGGAAAGAACCTCTGCCCATACAACAGGCAATGTGTCAACACATTTGGTAGCTACTACTGCAAATGTCAGAATGGCTATGATCTCAAATATGTTGACGGCAAATACGACTGCGTAGGTAAGGTATAAAATCATATAAGAGGTTTGTAACTGCCCTACTGTATGTTATACAGTGTCGATGAAATCATAAGCTTTCTTCCAGATCTTGATGAGTGCTTGTCCGGCACCCACAAATGCAGCCACCACGCTACCTGTCTGAACACTCAAGGATCATACAAGTGCCGGTGCAAGGCTGGTTTCAGAGGCAATGGCTTTGAATGCTCAGGTGAGACCGGCCGTCTGCAACAAATAATCATCCCAATGAACACTTGACAAAGTAGATGTTGACACCGGCGCATTAAGAATCGTTTCAATAGATCAGTTCTGACTGAGACAGCTCAGGGCTATGAGATATGAGCAGAGTGATATTAGCTGTTTTACAGACACATATGTATTTAACTTGGGCTCTTTAAACATCAGACAAACATCAGTCCTGCCAAGAGCGGTTTCCTGTTTTCAGACGACCCCTCTGCTCTTAACAGATGTTAGCTAGAGAGAGTCCTATAGATTGAAATCACACCTGTGTAAATATCTGACAATGTACTGCTCCACAGCCAGCCATCGAAAGGACAGGGGAAAGGCAGGTCTCAGTGTACTCCCTGAACCAGATACCAGATATTAGGGTATAGCCGTGGCGGCCATTTTCTGGTTCCACCGTTCCAGACCCCATGCATTTTTCCCATATCTATATAACAATCAGTTTAAGCCTATAGAATCAAGCCATCCAGGATCCTGGTGAATCGTGACCATAAAAGATTTGATAGTGTCAAATATTTGTTTTGCGGTTTTCAATAAAAAATGTTCACAGAATAATATGTTTTATGGCCATGATTCACCAGGATCCTGGATGGCTTGATTCTAGGCTTAAAATTATTGATATAAATATTTTTTGAAATTTCTACGGGAAAAATGAATGGGGTCTGGAACGAACCAGAGAATGGTCTTAAGTGGCACAGGAACATAAATGTGTATAGTTTATCTGGCTTGTAGAGGAAAAAAGCTGCATGGGTGCAGCTTTTTCTTCTCTTTTTTTTGGTAGCACAATGTGACTTAAATAAAGTTTGAGTAAATAAAGTCGACATCAAAAAGCCCAATACAGAAAACACTGTGTGCGTGCGTCATACACAACAAATGAAGATACCTTTATGTCTTGTAGTCAAGCCATTTTATCAGAGCCCGTGGGACGGAGACAGAGGAAGTGCAGATGATTCCCTCAATGGTGAGATCGTTCGGAATGCAAAACTATCGGTTTCCTCTTACCGACTCCTTGCCAGGCACCCCCACCCCCACCCCCACCCCATCCCCTCGACCCCACCCCACCTCTCCCTTGCTCAAGGCTGGCAATGCTGCACATGCATTAGTGAAAACAAGCTTGATATGAGGCACAGAACCCTCAGCATGAAACCACTGCATAGTCATAAACGCTTATGCACTCAGGATGACACTTAAGAAATATACTGAATACAGCATCTAGCTGTCATGCTTCAAGTGCATGGAGCATGATATTCCTGTCTGTCCACCTGCCTTCTTTGTGTATTTGCCAATCATTGTTCCTGTGATATGGTTGTTTACTTCTTCCACAACATGGTAAGTAACTGAGACAGATGTATGACTACATTTGTACGCCCAGGGTCCCATTGGCCAAGCTTCACAGGACGCACTGTGATTGGCTAGCGGGACACTTGACTAAATTAACTCATAAATAGCACCGCTCACTTCACACTAGGTGTGATTTCCTTTAACACACATCTTTGACATGAAAACGTTTGAGAAGCACTGTTCTACACAGTGTGTAATTCCAATTACGGCTCCCGGAAAAGTCATACACATTCTGACCCTGGTAATGTCGTTCCCACTTGTGATCGTAGTTCCAGAGGTCTGACACACTTCCTTTCCCTACCTGCAGTGATCCCAGAGTCCCTTGTGCCCAGGAACGAACTGCCGTTGCCCGTGGTGACGCGGCCGCCTCCCAAGACCCGCAAGCAGCCGTTCGACTATGATGTGGATGAAGACGGGAATGACGTCTTTGTTGGAAACCCCGGCGTTGAGGAGGAGGTCCAGTTCCCCACGGAAAAGACTTGGCCTAAAGAAGAGGAGGAAGACAACCAGTTCAATAGGGGAGATGTTTTCAGTAAGCCTCCTTCCCTCTTGGTTACCTCACAGTAGTTTTTCACTGGCGCTATAGGTGCTCTTAAAATAACCTTGCTTGCACATATTAACCAACTTAAGCCCATCATCAAGCTTGTAGATCTTTTGTTGTTTTTTGAGGGGGAAATAATATAATAACATTAATGTAATCGTGATAGTGATTAAACAATACTTTGATATGCATGTGCACACAGTGATAAATCAGTGGGAAAAAAATAATTATAATTAAATTATTATTTTTGCATTCAATTACAACAATAATGCGTAAATCATAGTCAACTTTTATGCACACAGCAAGCTGCGCTGGGGTGTAGTGATCCTGTGGCCATTCCCATACTGACCTAATGACCCAGCTGTGTAACTGTTTACTCTGCCTTTCTAGGAGAACTTGCATCCTTGATGGTCACCTGTCACAGATGTCTCCTGTCTGTTAAAAGACAATTTATGATGGTTAAGCTCTGCCATAATTACAGGCAAAAAACCTTCTCAGGCTGCAGATTTCTGGGCTGTGTTTGAAGGAGGTCTAGTCTAGTTCAGGTGTCCTGGGAGACCCCTTTTCCACCAGGGTTGAACAGGTTTGGTTCTATTTCACCCCACCTAAACTTGAACCAGTTCATAGTGTTTCCACTGAAAATTAATTGGTTCAGAACCCTAAAAGTTTGTTTGGAACTGGAACGAAAAAAAATATCATCTTGTCCTGAAGGTTGGAAGTTGCAGATGCGATATAATCAATGGCAAAAGCAAGCAAGGGGAAACTGTATCTGCCATTGTTGATTGAATTTCCTCTGTGAAATGATCAGTTCAGCCGATCATATACGACACATTGCTGGCAAGGCCTGGAATCGAACCTGGGGCCCCACAAGTGGGCGCCTAAAACTGGTGCTCAAAACTGGTGGAAACGTAAGTTGGTTTTAGTGAAAGCACCATGGTCCCGAGAATCTAGAACAGAACCAGTTCTAGAACCAAAGTTCTTTTGGTTGAAAAGTAAAATCTTTCAATATAATAATTGGATGTCATTATCAGCGTGGCCTTTCTCAACACAAACTGAGCTGAGCTGGCGTATTTATTCAGACAAGGAAAGCACGCAAAAACTAAAAACTGTGGTTGTCTGATTGGCCAAATGTAATCCTGGGAAGACTTCCCTTTCTTCTCCGTTAATGTATCTGAGATCCTAAAGTTTCACAAAAGTGCTGGCCTGTCAGACAGTATTACTTTGAGGATTACCATTCCACTAAGATAGGTCAGTGTTAAGCCCCCAACTAGAAAGCCCTGGGGTCTGTTGTTTCATGTTCCTCCATGTGCTCTTCATCTACACACTCTATGGGTTCCATGCTCTCTGAGTGTGCAGACAGTTCTAAAATACTGGGTGGGAAGTTACATTTGACCACCAAGCAAGAAAGACAAGATAGTGTAACAGGCTGAATGCCTCTGATTCTGATGATTCTGCTCCTACCTTGATTAATCGAACATCGGTACCAATTCCTCAATGTCATGACATGTTCTGTTCCTTTTCCTGCTTGAATCCTGTCGCTTACTGCTGAATGCTGTGTGGACATGCGACTTGAGGACATTAAAAAAGCAGCTGTTGAAAAGCAAATGCTGACCTTGAGTGTAACAACAATCCCACACAGGGAGAACTGACAAGAGGGCTTGGGAAAGAGGTGATTTAGAACCGTCATGTCCAGTTCTGTAACATCACTGCCTAATCTGACTACTAAATTAAGCAGTGGTGGAAAAAGTACTCACATTTTTTTACTTAAGTAAAAGTATCAAGACTGCAATATAGAAATACTCTGTTACAAGTAAAAGTCTGGAATTCAAAATGCACTAGAGTAAAAGTACGAAAGTATTGGCATCAATGTACTTAAAGTGCCAAAAGTATACAAAATGTTTGAGCTTGTAGATCGGCTATTCAAATAGCCTAGGTATAAAATAGGGCTAAAGTGGTTAATATATGTTTTCTAATACTATAATTTATATCTGCAAAGTAACAAGTAACTAAAGTTTTCAAATAATTGTAATGGAGTAAAAGTACAATATTTGGATCCGAGATGTAGTGTATTGTCTGCAAGTATTGAAAATTGGAAATACTCAAGTACAAATAAATCAAAACTGTACGGTACTTGAGTAAATACTTTACACCATTGAAGTTAAGAAAACATTATGGCCTCGATTACATTTTTCAAAAACATCAAATTTCATACTAGGCCATTTCAGACACGCACAAAGCAAAGGCATTCACAATTCACTACAAATGGCTCAGGTTCAAACGATAGCAATGCTCTTGATCTGACTATTTGTTTAACCTCAACGCTTATACGCACAGGCCCTGCTGAATTATGTCTCCTGACTGCATCCTCAGATGGATATCTAGATAAGAGCGGGCAGTGCTGTCAAGCAACGGAATGAATCTGAGTGCTGAGACAAAACAGTAAATGAGAATGCCTTTCACCGCCAGTCTTGATCTTTATGGAAACAACGACTCTGACAGCCAACTGTGAGTCTCTGTTGGCAGGGGCGTCACAAGGGGGGGGGGGGGGGAGTGGGACTGAGTTACTAGGGCCCAAGGTGGAGGGGCCTTCATTATTTTATACTTCAGCTACTGAAAAATAGCAGATATACAAGGTCACAGCGCGACACCGAGTGCCGCGCTGTGAGCTTGTAGATCTGCTATTTTTGAAAAGTCGTGAAAACGTGTACAAATCTTTGAATATATGTATTTTTTTAAGCGAACTTTTGTAACTCAAATTTTGATTCTGGGTGGTCCCTGGAACTAAATATTTTGAGATGGGGGTCTGTGGCCAAATACATATAATTTTGGGGGTCCTTCACATTGAAAAGGTTTGAGCACCACTGACATGGAAACATATGTTTTTCAAAAAATCTTAGAAGGATTTGAAATATTCAAAGACTTGCACACATTGTCACGATTTTTTCAAAAATAGCAGATCTACAAGCTCTGTGAGCTTGTATATCTGCTATTTGTCAATAGTTAAAGCACAAAATAATGCGCCATGAGGGGGCCTGCAGTGAATCCTTGTACCCAGGGCCCAGAATTTGGTGCGACACCCCTGTCTGTTGGGATTCAGGTAGCAAGAGGAGACAGGCCCCAGAGACATCCATCACCTCCAGGGTGGAATTTTACTCTGTCGGCATGTGAGGAGCCCAGGGACACAAGCTCATCCTGAGCTCGCACCCCCGTCTCCCCTGGGAAGAAGGCAGGGGAAGGAGGGAGGGGTACTAAAGACTCCCAAGCCTTTTATTATACTCCCCCTCGGAACAGCTGTTGTGCAAACAGACTTGACTCTCGGAGGGAAAGTCTGTCATCAGCCCTCTCCAGACCTCTCTGACACCAGCCCACTCTGGCCGAGCAGGTTCAATAAGCACATGCCTGTCGTACATCTGGGCCATTCAATGCAGGGGGAGTTCAATGCAGGGGCTTTAAAATGCTTGGGTTACTTTATCCTAAGGTTGAAATGTGCTCCCTCGAGAGATGAATGACAGCAGGACAGGTTTACACCTGCAGGTTAAAAAGTCCCCGCTCTTGGCTTTTGTTTTATTAGGGAAAATCTCCCCCTACTACATTATTTTGGAACGATCACTTACAACCACCTATTTTCGGAGGAATGCGTAGGTTGGAATGCTGTTGATGTTTTGATCAAGCAACAATAAGGAATTCAATATTTGACAAAACAGTCATCATATTAACCTTCACGATCCTGTGGTTGATACTCTGCACCCTCTGAACTCTCTTCCCATCTCTTTTAAAACAGCAGCAGAGGATTTTGAGTCTGTATTTGGACCTGCAACAGAAGTGAAGGAGATCCCGATTACACCAGTTCAGGAGGGTAATCATCAACCAACAGTCTGTCAAATCTGTCAAAAATACTGAAATTGCCATGTAGTTGATTTAGCTGATTTGGCATCATTTTATTTAATTTTTTTAATCTAGAATTCCTCATGGACTGCAACTTTGATCAAGGAGCATGTGAGTGGGTGCAGGACAAGACTGATGACATGGACTGGAGTGTAGCCTTCCATGACAATGGTAATAAACACATACACACACTAAAACACATTACCAAGTTACGTCATGTATATAACTCTCTACATTTGTGTGATAAAAACAACCCTGAAGAATTACGTTAATTCTATTCTTGGCCTGGACGGCCGGCATGGTGATCAGGGCACCATAGGCTGTAATGCCAACCTGAAATGTCGGGGTATGAATCCTGTTCCCGATGACCTTTGCTGCGTGTCACTCCCCATCTCTCTCCCCATTTCCTGTCAGTCTACTCTGCCCTACAAAGGCAGAGTGCAGTAACTACATTTTCGAATTTCACCAAAAAATGGGTTTAAAAGTGTTACAGCTTATCAGCCAAATGAGATAAAGATATAAAAGAGATATTACACTGATTGTACATCTGTCCTTGAGGTAATTGTTCATCCCCCAATATCATGAAGGCTAATTTGACCGTTGGGCGACACAAATAAGTCGGTGTGTCCCAAAACGTAGTTACTGCACTCTGCCTTTGTAGTACTGTCCTATCAATAAAAGGCATAAAAGCCCAAAAATAAACATTACAATAATAATAATTCTGTTCTAGTTCATCTTTATTTACCGTATTCCTCCAGGGGTCCTATTTTTTCCCCAAATCTCCTCACAGAATATTGCCGATCTAGCTCACAGTGACGCATTGTGAGCTTGTAGATCTGATATTTTAGCTGAATGTTCGCCCTAGAATAGGGATGCTATTAGGGTCAAGCAAGCCCCTTATGAGTCCTGAACTCCCTATGCATTCTTTCAGGCGGTGAATACTACATGGTCATGAACGGACTTCTAGGGGACGAGAGAGACGTTGCCAAGCTGAAGCTGCTCCTCAGTGACCGGACCCAGCAGGGCAGCTTTTGCCTGACTTTCGACTACCGCGTGGTGGGAAAGAACGTGGGTGCTCTCAAGGTGCTGCTGGATAACAACGCCTATCCGGTGTGGGAGCAGAGCGACAGCAGAGCCCAGGGCTGGGAGACGGAGCTCATCACCGTGGCATGGAAGGAGGAGGCCCCTCAGTCGGTGAGTTCTTCTTCACATATTAAAATGAATGACGATGGAGCAGTTTAGTGCCATGACTAAGGTTGGGATCCGGAACCGGAGGAAACGCAGGAACCAACATTGAGGAACCAGGAATCGGTTCCATCACATTTTTATTTTTCACACTGAGCTGGTTATGTGGACTTCACGTCTGCTATACAATTCCAATACCAGTGGTTCTGAAACATTTTAATTTCAAGGACCACCATAACTCTGAGAGAGTGTACAAATGGAACCAAATGGACCCTTATCCATTTGGTTCCATTTGTACACTCTCAGAGTTACAGCCCTGTAAGGGACCATTTGGAACCCCCCAATAGAAATCATTAAGGAATCGGACCGTTAATAAGGAATCGTTAACATCCCAAACCTAACCATGACATTTCTATGTACACAAGACCACTGACTGCTTCCTTATCCACTGACTTAATTAGAGACAGGACTGTTCAAAAGCTTTAACGTTCATGTACATTGTACACTGTGACCGGGAATTGTTTAGCTATCATCCTAGACAACCACCTTATTTTTTAAAAGAAGGAACTCAGTGTCGTCCAGTGGACTATTTATTGACTTTTAGTCACCGTATATTTTGGTTTACAATTTCAGATCACTAACGTTGCAGTAAATCTCACAAGTCTCTAAACTCTTCGCTCAACTAGACTAAACTGATGACAATCAAACAGCTTTCGATGGAATTACAAAGATTTTAGTTTTTTAATATAAATAAATAAAGCTGTTCCAAAGCAGTGGGTATAGGTTTGTCGCCACTGTTCTAGCATCTACTTTGCATTTAGAAGTCCCCAGACATATATATATATTCCTTTGTTGGTTTGGTTTTTCTTCATGTATTTACATGAATGTAATTTATTCAGATCACATCTGGTCTGCCACAGGTTTCTTTGCCATTTTTATAATTGGTCACAAGGCCCAGTGCTCCAGATATTCCAGGGAAACAAGGGATGCACTGTTAAAGATGACTAAAGGTTAAATGGATAGCAAACTGTTAGAAATGCCTACGTCATGGATTTGGTGTGGCTAATGTCAGGTATGGAACTGAGAGGGGGGGGGGGGGGGGGGTTACACAGTCCTGTTCACCCTGTATTGTCTAATGCAGTGTTCATTTTGATAGCAAAATTTTATTTAGTTTTCATCAGTATTTTGAATACATTTTTATTTAGTTTTAGTCATATTTTGGTCTTCTGAAATGTTTTACTTTACTTGTCTAATAAATATCATATAATGTCTTAGTTCTACTGGATCTCTTGGCCACAACTCCCTCGCACAAACACCATCTGTCAAACATAGTTAGATTCTTTACTCCCTTGCTTGGTCGGTGAAAAAGAGTCAACGAACATTTTTCTTCATAGTTTCAGTCAAAAGGAAATTAACACTGGTCTAATGTCTTACAGATTATCTTCGAGGCCGAGCGTGGGAGCGGCATCGGGGGAGAAATTGGGCTGGACAATGTGGTGCTGACCTCAGGTTCCTGTCAAGAAGATGAAAGGATCTTTTAAGAATGTGTCACACACTCACAGCCCTTTTCAACACATTTGAAACGTCCTGTGTAGCTTAGTTTGTGACCAAGGACATGTGTCTGAGATTCCAATTTTCAACTCCGACTGGTCTTTCTGTGGATTTTCTAAAGATTTACCATACTTTTTTTTTTAAAGCATGCATACATTTTCTCTTGTGGTTTTTCAACCCAATTCATCCAAGTAAAATACAATGGATACAGTTCGACATCCTTGGGGAGTAATTGGTTCGAACAAGAGTGCTTCGCAAGCTCACATCATGCTGCTACATCATACAACAGTCTTGAATTTAAAAATACATGTTGTAGTGGTTTCCGTTTGTATACTCGTGCTCTTATGACACAGATCATAATAAGATCTCAGGTTTATGTGGAAACGCCAGTCTTTTCTGTCAGCTATGACTAAAGTAACAGTATTGCGGCTTGTTTTCTTTTGTTTATCTGAAAGTACATTGTTGAAGTTACCTGAAATCAATCTAAGACGTGTAATGTGAATTAATAAGTGAGTCTTAGGTTGGTTAATTTGAATGCTCAAAAGTATCACTGCATAACTGCTGTAAATTATATGCTTTCATATTGTATAATTACATTTAAACGTTTTTTTTTCTAAGTTGGCCTTGATGTTCATATTTTTTCTCATATGCTTCAGGGAACAAATCATCCTCAAATGTGTATTTACAGAGTGGAAGGACAAAATTGATTAATTTGGGTTATTTGTTGCTTGTTCCCTCTGGGTTTAATGTGAAGTAAGGCAAAGTTGAGTAGAATAGGTCTATATAGTTGGCCTTCACATTTTAGCAATTCATAAACGTTTTATTGCCTATATTGTGACAATGTAAGGGTTGAATTGATAAAAGCATAATCTGTATCACCCACCTTAAATTATAACTTTATTTATTTATTTTAGGGACAAAGCCCATTTATCAACATCAGCTTTCACATCTATGTAAATAGGCCAGAGTTAGCCATAAACTAATTTTCATCTGTAGTCCCTGAGCAGGCTGTAATAATACGAGTAGTAGTTTCCTGACAAGTGACAATGAACGTTATCAAATGTATATTTGTTAATTTTAGGGTTGCAGACACACATATTTGGCAGTTGGCCGAACTAGCTACCAATTAAACTCCACAAGTCTCTGATATCAATCTTACAGAAATTGAGCCTCCTCCTTACTTCCTTCACAGGTGTTACCAATGATAGCCTACATGACAGGCTCTATTCCATTCTGGCCAAACCTTATAGCTCTATGGGCCAAACAGTCAGGGTGCTGATAGATATTGTGCATGTTAATTGGCTCACTGGAAACACTCTGCTACACCAGTGGTTCTCTAAAAAGTGTAGTCCAGAGTGTAGTCCATTGTTCATCGAGGGGGTTCCAAATATGGACCCCCTGTGGGTGTGTAACTCTGTGTACACATCACCAAATGTGGACACAGGGTCCTTTTGGTTCCATGTGTGAACAGGCTAATAATAATAATAATAATAAATAAATAAATAAAACACTCTGATGAGGCTCCTTGCAAATAAAAGATTGTACATTCTCAGAGTTATGAGGGTCCTTGCAAATAAAATGTTGTACACTCTAGTTATGGGGTCCTTGAAATACACACACACACACACACACACACACACACACACACACACACACACACACACACACATTTACGGTCGCAATTAGAACCACTGTGCTACACTAAATGGAACGAGCCATCATTAGACAGCTTATCATTGGTAACACCTGTGAAGGAAGTAAGAAAGAGGCCTTCTTTATAGTATGGATGCTGTGCATAGAGCATAGAATAATTTAGCTCTGGTCCATAGCGTCAGAGTTAAGAATAACTCAGACTATTAAAGACTCCTTTATGCAACAACTTACTTACCTTACAGTCAGAAATTGTATTAAAGATCCGATTCTGTGAGTGTCTGTCTCGAGACTTCAGTCAGGTTATTATTGCTAATAGTTAATGAATACTGCCCTCTAGTGGAAGAAGGCGTATAGTGAGTGAAATACGGATGGATGGATGGATGCGTGTTCCAGGTGGATGGACTCGGGCTGCAGCCTGCAGAAGCTATTATCAAACCCCCCTAATCAATTATTTTTTATTGCTTAAGTATCTGAGTGATAACGTTTCTGTATTGAGTGGTGGAAAGTGGTGGAAATCAATACTGCAATGGGGAAATACATGTTCAAAATGTACTTGATTAAAAGTACAAAAGTAAAATTGGCATCGAAATGTAGACATAGAGCCTACCTGAGGTAAAAGTAGTCATTACGCAGAATGTCCCATTTCACGTTTTCAAATGTATACCGGTAAAAATGTTTTGAAAATAGCAGATCTACAAGCTCACAATGCGTCACAACATCGCCTAAATGTTTAATGTATCTAAATCCACATAGTAAAGTTAGTAGTAGCAAGTAAACTAAAGTTTTCAAATAGTGGAATAAAGAACAATATTTTCCTCTGAGATGTAGTGGAGTACAAGTAAAAATAGTGGAAATTGGTTGAGAAAAAAAAAGGAAAAAAAGAAAGTAAAGTAGGGCCTACAAATACCTCAAAATTGTCTGTCGTCTCTCTTGTTCTGGAACGTCACCATTCCACTGTGTTGTGTTTGCCCAGCAGCAGCAGATCACATGATCCACATTAGAAGCTGTGTGTGCAGCTAGTTGGCAGCTAACGACAGCTTGTTAGCTAGCAGCGGCTAGTTACGTTAGCAGGTACGAGTCGTTTTTAAAGTTCCCTGGGCGAACCTGGCGTTGATTTAGGAAAACACAAACGCCATCTGTCAAACATAGTTAGATTCTTTACTGCATTTGTGGTTGGATTCTTGGAGACACGGTACAGCTGAACTGCACAACCAGGTACGACACCTTTCTGGTAAGTAAAACCCCTGGCTAACAGTAACATCAGCATTTTCTAAGTTGTTATTTAGACACGTAATGCTTTTAGCGGGCACTTAACGGCCAACTGATGGTTCAGTTTGTTAGTTGTGTATTTTGGTAAATGTGCATTTCTACTCTGAAACCACGGGACTCCGATTAAGATTAAATATTATTTAATTGAAAAAGATGTCACATATTATATACGCTATACTTTTAGGGCGATGGGAGGCGAATAGGCCTCCTGCCTCTACTAGTTAAATGGTCACCACCACCAGTAAATAACTGCCTCTTTATTATTACAGCTGATTGAACGTCACATACAATGTACCGACCAATATGAACCAGCGGTGCATGTGACCAAGGCCCAGATTTTACAGCACATGACCCGTACGGAGTGGAGGGGGGAGACTGAAACCAAGCACGGGTGAGTCACATACTGTAGTAGACTGACTGAGAGACTTTGGCTTGGTCACCATTGTTTATCCTCTTATGAATTGGTACTCATGCGCCTCATTCAATATTAGCACTAGATTACTGCACATTCTCCTTATTCAATATTAATAGATTACAGCACATTCTCCTTATTCAATATTACTAGATTACTGCACATTCTCCTTATTCAATATTACTAGATTACTGCACATTGTTCTGTACAATGTTAGGTGTTGCATCAGTGGTCATGTACATACAAACCTACATGAATGTTCCATCTTCCTATCAGGTCACTCACTACAAAGGAAGTGTTGAGTGGACGTCATTGTCTCATCGACCATGGCAGCAAAGACATCCCTGCTGAAAGTCATTCTCCTGGGTGACGGAGGCGTGGGGAAGAGCTCACTCATGAACCGCTACGTCACCAACAAGTTTGACACGCACCTTTTCCACACGATCGGCGTGGAGTTCCTCAACAAGGACCTGGAGGTGGACGGCCACATGGTCACCCTGCAGATATGGGACACAGCTGGCCAGGAGCGCTTCCGCAGCCTGAGGACTCCCTTCTACCGCGGCTCCGACTGCTGCCTGCTCACCTTCAGCGTCGACGACAACCAGAGCTTTCTCAACTTGGTCAACTGGAAGAAGGAGTTCATCTACTACGCAGACGTCAAGGAGCCGGAGACGTTCCCGTTCGTGGTGCTGGGGAACAAGCTGGACGTTGCGGAGAGGCAGGTGACTGCCGAGGACGCTCGGCAGTGGTGCCAGGAGAACGGCAACCACCCGTATTACGAGACCAGCGCCAAGGACGCCACGAACGTGGCGATCGCCTTTGAGGAGGCAGTGAGGAGGGTGTTGGCAATGGAGGATCGTACAGACCACCTCATCCCCACAGACACGGTCAACCTACACAGAAAGCCTCGCTCCACTACCACCTGCTGTTCATAACATCGAGGGGTTGACTTTCATGTCAAGTTGTTCTTATGCTGTTCTAATGCGCGTGTGATGAGGCGCTAAGCCTAACGGCTATATACTAAGAAAATCTTATTTAATCTAATTATGCTACTGGTTTCATGGTTTGTTGTACTTTCACAGATTTGTCATGCTAGTAGTTGAAATTGTCCACTGGAGTAGGAGACGAGAAGAAAAGAAAGGAAAACAAGTAAAACACTAGTAATCATATTCATAACCCAAATACAGTACAGAAATGTCTACTTCAATCTGCTGCAGTTTGGAGGGCAGGGTTGTGAAAGAGTTCCTGATTAAAGAATCATTGTCTTGTCTTGTCAACCCTGGACTCAAGATTTCGCAAGGGAGCTACTGTACATGAACTGTATGAATTTGCCATTACATAAGATGCATGTTTGCCAACTTTACTTCATTTATCACATTGTAAGATGTTCCTTTTTATTTTATTTTGAAAGGCCTTTTATACTGTATGACTTAATAGGATCAATATTGTACAACCCTGCAGTGCGAGTGTCAGAATTTTTAGACTTCCATTCATGGTCTATGTAATGGATTCATATTTATAACCTAAGTGCACAACTGAGAATAATTTATAATCAAATAACTATTTCTGGAATCTATAAAGTAGTTGAGTTACTACTTTATGTAACAGAGATGAAGGGTTTTCATGATTATTGCACCTTTTGGCCTAGAATGGGTTATGGTTTTGTGCTGGAAGCACTGAGGGGATAAGATCCCATCAATAAGCATTAAAGCAAGTATAACATGCATGGTGTATTGTGTAATTACATTTTTGAAAACTTTTGTATTTTGTTTTTACCTCATACTTTTAATGTTATTTAAATTACATTAGACTGGTATATTTTAAGTATGACAAAATGCTGATGAGATGATTTGAGTAAAACGTGATTTTCTGTTTATGCTAATATCTGAAACACTTGATACTAATATCAACTCAAGTCATATTGTTGATATTGATTTAGTATTTTGTAAAACATTCATTTAGTTTCATGTTTGTCCACCTAGGCTTAATTTGTAATCAATGTATTACTGTTATGTCAAAACAAACAATAAAAACCCTATGATTCTCCTAACACAAAAAAGCCCTGCATAGGTTTAATCATATCCATAGGTTTCAGCTAACATTTCTGGCAACGTCATTAACAGCCAAACCTGCATTCCTGTTGATGTCACTGGCATCGCCAGGGTGAGCACATCTACCTCATAGCGTGCTCTGCTGTTGCACAAGTAGGCCATACTTGGCCTACTTGTGCACAAGACGCAAGTTGGCACCTTGACAGGCAATTCTAGTTGCATTTGTAACTAGAGGGACAATCATGTTGGTATTGGGTGGTAAATAATGCATACCACAAGAAAGTTGTCAAATAATCAGCAATGAAGAACTCACAAGAAATACAGGCTTCTCAGGCTCATTTAAGAAATGGAGATTACAAAGATGTTATTGTGTCTGGCTATATTACACAGTATCAGATAACCCTCTTCTAAATTATTAATATATTTTCCACAACTAAAGAGGGATTACATCACAAAGTAAAAAAAGCAATGATACGTCGGTAAAGGCCAGACCACACAAATGCAACTCCTTGCAACTGCCATTGGGGATAATGGTTGCAAGGAGTTGCATTGGTGTGGACTGGCATTAACATTGGTGTCAGAATGTACAGTACACAACAAACAATAGTAGAATGAGTTTAAATCAGTTCAATACATTGGTCATTGTGATCAACTCAGGAGATGCTTCTTGCCCAGAAACTGGACTTTTCTGTCAAATGCTGTTGAACGTATTGGAGCATTGATTTCGTAGAATGGATTCATGGCAAACTGTGGAAGAAAGGAGATTTTTCTTTACATGAATATACTTGAATCTCACCAAAACTCGTGTTTAGATAATGTTTTGGCAACAAAGAGGGTCAACTTACCTTAATGTATAAATCATAGACATCATTAAAGAAGTTTTTTATTCCATCTTCTTGTCGTACGTCATGCAGCATAATGAGTCTCATATGTAGAATGTACAGTTAAGGAAAAATGCAACAAAGTCCTTACAGTTGAATGAGCAAAAAGAGACTCAGAGATCCATATGACTGACTTCCATAAAAACAAATAAGAATATTGCTTGTACATCTACTGCACATGCTTGCAAAAAGGGGACTGAGCATTGGTTAGACCTCCCATTGGTTAGACCATTGGTTTTACTGAGGTTAGGGTTAGGGTCCTCTACAGCTCTTTAATGAATGGGTCACCAATCAAAGAAGAGGCCCGCACAGTCAAGGACTTGCAAAAAAGAAAAGTACCTTTATTTGACGTTTCGGTCATTTGGACCTTCATCAAGACGGACACAATTTTGTCTGTCTTGATGAAGGTCCAATTAATGACGTCGAAATAAAGCTACTTTTCTTTTCAGAAGTTCAAAATGTGTCTGCTCATTTGTTTGTGTTTCATCATCACCTTCTCTCTCCTAACTGGATGAAGTTATTATCCTGACCTGAAAATGTATTTTATGTTCAGGAGTCGTCTGTCCTGAGAGCTGGAGAGATGGGGACAGGCCCTGTTAATGAACACACTACACTCTATAGCAATAGGAGGCAAGAGGAGAAAGGAAGGCTAAGGAGGGGGTTAATGGATGCGGTGAGAGGGTACAAGCAGGTGTCCTGAGTGACAGATAAGAGGAAGAAGCAGTGAGCAGAAACAGATGGAAATACTGTAGTAGATTATTTGCTGTGACTATGTCTTCTGTAGTTGCCGACAACTTAGACAAAATAATATCACACCCTACAGCTGCATAAAAACTTAAAAGGAATCAAACAATATAAAAAGGTGACCCTGCACGGGACCGTACCTATGTTCCCTAGGTTCTATGTTCCCCACTTTCTTACCACCTAAACCTACCCCTACCCTCACTAAAACGAATGCTGTGAGGTGGGGAACATAGAGAGGGGGACATAGAACCTGGGGAACGGGTGCATCTCTCCACTCCGACATGTCTCCTTTCCGACATGTCTCCATTCCGACACTTAACCCTATCTCTAAACCTAATCCTAAACCTAAGGCTAACCCCCATGGGAGTGTCGCCACTCCGACAATAAGAAGTCAATTTCGGAGTGGCGACATGTCGGAATGGAGAGAGCCTCCCCTGGGGAACATAGGGTGGACCCCCCCCCCTGCACATGCCCAAAATGTACAGATTTTCTGGTATTTCTTGTTTTCTGTGTGGGAATTGTCATCACATGGATTGATTGGCATAGTAATTTGTGGTTTCTGTTTTCATTATATTAGATCACTAATGAACAGCATCACTAGCAAGTCAATGGTACTAACCTAACCTGTGCATTCCATAAAAGACAGCAAAGGTAAGATTGAAAGGATATGTCCAGCAGTGACAAAGGCAGAAACAAACCACTCATTGAACTTGTCCACAGTTTTCAAGTACATGTTGTTGGATAACCACATGTTTTCATCCACCAGATCCAGGGCTGCATGTGCAATGAACTGGTTCAGGTGACGATGGTCATCCTGTTGACAAACAAAACAAATCATTTCAAAGTCACTGACATTTATAGACCAATTGCCCGAGCTCATTTTGGCAGCAATAGAGTACGTGTAGTTGAAAACGCAACACACCTTTGATTCAGCCTTTCCCGGTGGCAAGAACTCCATTTCAAAGACAGGGTTGTCATGATGTCCAACCATTACAAAATAAAAACTTCCAGACATTTTCCTTGCAGTAATGAGTAGCTGCCCTGAAATCAAAATGTTCAAGAAAAGACATTTCGAAAAGATCATCAAAACTGACAAAAAGTCAACTCAACCATTTATGTAAGGGTTTCAACCAAGCTGATCGATATGCGCATGTTTTCAGGGGGTATGACATCAAAAACAAACCACGAAAACATTGCAGAACGATTATATCAACGCAGCCTATAAGGAAATTGAACACAACCAACTCTAATCATATTTAATTTAGATAAAACAGACATTTGTTTACCTGTCAAATCGCTTTCCGTGGAGTGAAGAGAAGAGTCGCAAGTAGATGACGACGTCGTTGCGTAGTTGCGCTGGGCGCGTGATATTGAAACGTAACGGCATTGCCGCAAGCAGCCGCATAGAGCGCTCGTTTTCTCAGTTATTGTCCACGACACTGCAAGCGGCGCGAAGGCCAGCGGACCTTGGTCCTGCTCTTCGCCCCCGAGCGCCGCAGGCGCGAGTGGCCGCGAAGAGCGGGCCAGGGCCGCGCGGCCGGCGGAGCGCCGCGCGAGTTACGAAGCCGTGGTGAATGCAATCGTTCTATTTATGCCCAGGCCGTAAGGCCTGGGCAAGCGCACGATAAACGCAATGATAATTGGGGTTTGGTGCACCTCGCGCGGTCCAAGAGACCACAACGGAGCGCTCCCTACGTCCGGTTCAGCCAATCACAAGCTTCAAAAATGAGTCCGGGGCGTGGCTTGCGGCAATGCCGTTACGTTTCAATATCACGCGCGCTGGGCGTATCCAAACCATAGATCCAAACGCGTTCAGTAATTTGTCGGTGTATTATTGTATTTGTTAAATATACTTATTTGGGAATAAGTTGTTGTCAGACCCGTTTTTGTATAAAATGTACTTGTTATCCGAGTAAAAAATTACGTGGGAGAGAACCATAGAGTTAAAAATAAGGAGTGAACTAATCTAATGGCGTCATAATAGTGTGCCTGCCCGGAAGTGCTAATGTCAGTTGGATTTAAAAACAGAAAGGACGCTGCTGGTTGCTATGCTGGATACAGAGTACACTCAAGTCCTGCAGTTTGTCCAATTTCTAATCTGTTTAGTGGCATACTAATGTGGTAATGTTGCCCATCTAAGTCGGGAGAGGACGGCCTCTTAATTTATGATGAAAACCTAATTGTTCTCCTAACGCTACACTGTTGTTTTTGGACATAATCAGTAACCTAGGTATCAACACTTAACTTCGCTATCATGTCTGCTGACAAGGAAGAGGCTTTATCCCCTGATGAGCTGCGGAAGAGACTTTACCAGACATTCAAGAATAGAGGGGTGCTTGATACACTAAAGGTAAGTGTGGATCACTAACATCCTTTAAAATTGCCCAAACCACTTGCAGGCAGCAGCCGTTCGCAACTAGTAAAAAAAACAAACCTAGCCCAGCCATACCCTCCCCTGCCCCTTCTCTGTATATTCTTACTGTTTGTTTAGACCTACTGTTTTCTTTTTTTTGTTCTTTAATTGTATTTTATTTACATATCTACTGCATAGTACTGTGTTCTATTCGTCTGTCATTCAATGTTATATGAGATACTTAAAGGAGCTATAGTCAACTTTTTCTTGAAAAACGGATGCTAAAATAAAAATAATGTTTCGAAAATATTTTATAAAAAAATAAGCTTCATATATGTGTTTCAATTAAAAAATGACCACAAAAAGCGTAAAATAATGATAAAATAATCATTTTGGCCCTTTGTTTACATTTACAGGGCCCGTACTTTGTTTACATCCTAGTCTGTAGACTAGGATGTACACCTACAATGAAAAAGTTGACTAAAGCTCCTTTAAATGGTTTCCTGTGGAAATAAGCGTAGTCTTTTCTAGGATCTCCTTTTAGTAGACCTTGTACCAGTGAACTGTACCGTCATGAAACTGTACCTTTTCCTATGCAATCTTCTAATAAAGTCTTCAATCAAAGTAAATAGGATATGTCGTGGAATACTACTGCTGTTGTACATATTTGTGCACTGGTTCCCAAACAGTGGGTCGGGACCCATTTGTGGTTCAAGGACACATGGGTCTATCTATGGGTCCCTTAACTTTTGGTTTCCTACATTTTGTTTTGAATTATTATTTAAAAACCATAATAATACAAAAAAGTAGTGAAAATAGCCGATCTACAAGCTCACATCGTGGCACAAAGCAACGCGTTGTGTGCTTGCTTGTACATCTGATTTTTCACTAGCCCTAGAATGTCTGTGATCATTCATATAGACTTTGTCAATGATACATGAAATATTCTAGACATTCTAGGGCTAATTTTTCACTAGTTTGGGTCCTGGGCAAACGTTTAATTTCTCTTTTGGGTCACAGGCTGAAATGTTTGAGAACCACTGCCCTATTGCAAACCAACCTGTTCCAATCACCTCCATGACTTTGTCATTTGTTGTTTAGACTCAGCTTCGCAATCAGCTCATCCAGGAGTTAAAGCATCCGCTTGTGAGTAGGGAAGACACAGTTCCCAGACTGGTGTCTTTGAAGTCAGACTCTCTGTTGGTGTCTGCCTGTAACAGTCTTGTGGCTGATCATCTACGAACATCTGGGTATGAATACACCCTGTCTGTATTCCACCCTGAAAGTGGCCTTAGCAAGGACAAGGTGAGCCCAAAACTCATTCAGTAAAGTATTATTTATACACAGTTGTCCAATGGAGGATATTTAGGCTCCAAGAATTCAGTTAATACCACAGAATGAAGTTAATATGATTTAGAAGTGGAACCTTCAAAGCTTCAAATGAAGAAGCCAAAGTAAATTGTTCTGCTTGGCAGGTTTTCACAACAGGAGACCTTCTTCAGCTCATGAAAATAAGTCCAGAATCGACACTCTACAGATCACTGGTAATTGGTAATACAATAATTCAGAATATATATATTTTTACATTGAAATATGTTTTTATAATCTGTTTTCTATTGTTGTTTTCACAGACTTCAAACAAACAAAGAGATAGAAAAGGTATGAAATGCACTGTATTGTTTCCTTATTTATTTTGATATAAATATATATATATATATATATATATATATATAGTCTAGATAGATAGATATGTTTTTTAAGGCTTCAAGGCACAGAAGCCTGATCTATAAGATATTCCCCATATCCTCCAGGTTTTCTGATAAGCCTTCTAACAGAACTAACAGAATATTACACCCATGGGATGGGCTGTGATGCTGATACGCAGACCGCCACCTCACCGTCTTACCGAGGGTCTCTTGGTATGATAAAACACTTCCACTCGAGTCTTCATGCCTATCTTGCGTTTATTGTGACCTACAATATGTTTTTAAATGTATCTGAATGTTGGCCATAATAACTTAAGATGCGGTTGGGTGCATCATGGTATTTGTCTGTTCACAGTGGAGAAGATGAAAAGGATTGACCAGGAATACGACGGTCTCCATTCCAGGGGAGACCGATGGGTCTCCTATGAATCTAAACTTGCTGCATATAGAAAAGAAATTGAAGCGCAGATGCATGCAGAAATTAAAACTAAGGTATGTGTATTTAAAAACAGAAAGCTGCAATCCATAACCTACCATATCCTTGCTATATATATAATTATTATATGTATATATTCGTTATTTATTTCTTTTTTGTTTGACATTGCTTCTGGTTTGACTTCGTTCTCAAGATGCAACACTTTAAAGATGTTGAAATAGCCACAGTGAAGATGGAAGAAAAAGCTAAATCGCAAAAAGAATTTGAGCAGCTTAAACGAGACATGGAGAAGACGTATGAGATGAAAGCGGAGGCATTGATCAAAAGGGAGAAAAATGCCATTGAGCGGTTACAAAAACAACAAGAGGTAGATTTTATACCAAGAAACTCTTCATCCAAAACCTATAGAAGATCAGTGTTTGTGTAACATCATCCCAATTCCACTAGTTATGACAGTTGGATTTCTCTCTGTCACAGATTGAAGAAAAGGGCATCTATATGCAGAGACAAGAGGTGCTGAAAGAAATTGAAACTGTCCGAAACAGAGAAAATGAGCTGAAACTCAGGATGGAAGCTTTTGAAAAGTAAGAGCAATTTCAAACCTTTGACCATACTAAACAAAAGACAATAATGTGTTCCACGTTAACTAAGTTGGCAAGTAGAGTGTGTTACTCACCTATAGTGTATGATGACAGGACATGCCAAATTCATGAGGAGAAGATTAAGATCACAGAAGAATTACTTCGGAGGAGAGAACTGACTGTGAAGACTTTGGAGGACACCTACGACCAAAATCTAAAGAATGAACTTTCCAGGTATTTTAAGCTTAAAGAAAGAGAGATCTTGTCATGCAGCTCACATTGAGACTGTCCTCATATGAACCAGAAGATGTCACTGTGGAGTTGGGCCATGGTGTAAGCTTGTAGTTCAAGTCCCTTCAACACAATGATAAATTCAAGGCTTCATGGGGTGTGTAGTTGATAGAAAATAAGTCATTTTTTGGGCTGCCTCTTCTGTGTGTGTGTGTGTGTGTGTGTGTGTGTGTGTGTGTGTGTGTGTGTGTGTGTGTGTGTGTGTGTGTGTGTGTGTGTGTGTGTGTGTGTGTGTGTGTGTGTGTGTGTGTGTGTGTGTGTGTGTGTGTGTGTGTGTGTGTGTATATATATGTGTATATATATTATATATATATATATATATATATATATATATATATATATATATATATATATTCTAAATCATATTTTGCAATCATTAGGTATCAGCATGGGCTGGATGAGGAATTTGCCAAGAGGACACAAAAGCTCAGAGAAAATGAGACCATAAACAATGGTATGTCTTTTTTTTAAATCTATATAAGAACTTCTATACTGCTTACCACTCAGTTATGGTGTCATATTTAAATTATGTTTCTGTCTCAGTGGAAACTGCTCGAATACAAAAAGAGTCGTCAGCGGTTAATGCCAAAATAGAGGAGCACAACAAAGCCTGTTCGGAGGTGCGAAGGCTGCAGGTAAATATAACATGCACATTCTGAGAGTCTGTTACATACATATGGGAAAATGTTTATTTAGCATTGGGTAATTCCATAACAATTATATAATGCACTTAAACTATGTAGGTAAATACACTTGTAATCCATTTAGACTGTTTCTTGTCTTTGTGTTGGTTCTCCTTAGATTGAGCTGGACACATCACAACAGCAGGCTTCTCTTCTTAGTCAGCAAAAGGAGCTTCTGAGAGAGAGACTGGAGACCATGAAGGACTACCCCAGCCTGAAGAGAGAGAAGGTAGAATTGCAGGGGCAGCTGCGGCTGTTGAAGCAGCAACTGGAAGAGGTACAGGAGGAGAATCGTCTCTTCCGTGCAGGTGAGGAGCGACCACTCATCCCATGAACCTCCATGGAGACGCATACATATTGCTATCGCCCTCCACATTCAGATGTCATACAAAGCTATTGTTATGTGGTAATAATCCCCTACTGCCGCTATTGTGATTAGGGATGTTTATTTTTTAAAGTAACTTAACTTACAATTTCAGCCTTTTACTTTTCCCATAGTATATTGAAGACTACTTCATTTGATGCTTTCAGTGGGTGTGTGTTTGATGCAGTGTGAACTAACTGGAGATGTACTGTAGTGTGAAGATCTCAAGTGTTGTTATCTGTACAACTGCTTCTGGCCCAGTGGTCGAAGATTTGTTGATGTTTCCCCCCCCCCGCCTGTCAGTGAGGGGCCTCCATGCTGTTTGTAGCTTTGCTAACAGTTCTCTGAAGATAAATGGTGGAAGAATTGGGGTTAGGAATGGCATGGAAGCGAGCAAGAGGCACAGTAAGGAGGAACAGAGGGCTCTCTATCCCTCACAGATTACAAATGTTTTTACTCTCTCTCCCGCTCTTTCACTGATACACACAATCTTCTTCCTGTAAAATGATAGATCATGGGGACCAGTGGGTCCCTTTTGTCTGTGTGCCATTTGCTCTCATCTCAAGTCAACACAACACTTCAGAATGCTGACAGTCAAATAGCCAGAGAAATGTTTTCTGGAGCCCAACGCCATGATCCACTAAGTCAAAACTGTCTTTTGGTATAATTATGAATGAGTTTTTTCACTGAATACTTGTGATACATGTGCCTAATTTAAACAATAGCTAGCGCCTTCAGATTCTGTCTGACTTTCAAGTTTCACATTTATCCCACTCAGATTTGGGCAAGCCGTCTGTAGAGCAGCTGGCGTTACAGACGGAGCTCCGGAGGCTGCAGAATGCCCGGAGGCTGGACGAGGAGGAGTTTGACAACCAGAGACAGGTGCTGCAAGCACAACTCCAGAGTGAGGTCAGTGTGACACCACTGCCTTATTACAGAGTGCGGTAAACAATGGTCCACTTTCCCAAATAGCTCCCATCTTGTCCTGGATAGTACTGCTTATTTAATTTGCAACTTGGCCTTGCATCTAGATCAGGGTGGGCAGCTTTAATGATGGAGAGGTCCACTACATTTCCACACTCACTCCAGAGAGCCACATTGCATGTTGTCACATCCTACTTTGTCATTCTAGTATGTCATACAATAGAAGCAAAAATAAACAGCTTTTAGATCGGCTATTTTTGCTTCTTTTGAATTGGAATCCTGAATTATTTTCTATATATATTTCTTTTTATTGGAATCCTGAAATGTTACATTTTGATTTAATTTCAAATGCATTTAGTTATACCTATGTAAGACTAACATTCTAATACTACTAGTCATTCTACTACTGATATAGACTGAAGTAATTAAAGCGGGTCATGTTTGCATGTTTGGAGTTGGAACAGCTGAAATCAATAATATATCAGTAATCCAGTATTAAACTGCGGGTGAAGGTGGGGGCCACAATCTGAACTAGATTGCCAGATAGCAAAACATTTCAGAGTTGTAGTTGTTTATGCTGTCTTGCCTTGTATCTTATGTAGGTGGAACGTTGTGCCCAGTTGAAGGCCCAGCTCATTGAGTGTGAGGAGAGGGCCCAGTGGATGAATACCCATGCACAGGAAATTAAAATGCAGCTTTCCCAGACTCAACAAGGTATTGAGTGTGCATGAATGATCTCCAATGTGCCTCATTGGTTCCTCTATATAATTGTGTATTTCCCTACACAACAATGCATCTTTTATGAACCCACTTCCTCTCCTTGATATATTCTTCCTATTCCAATGAATCAAGTCAATCACTGTAGAGCACACCTGGCACAACATCCATCAAACAGGGAGAGGAAGCCATAATATGTTAGATGCACTTTATGGAGTTCTTTGATAGTTTACAAATTCCCAGTTTTTCTTATTCTTGCTCTTCCATGGTGGTTGGTCTTTTTGTATTAGATCTCATAGTCTCTTTTTTCCCCTTCTTCTTCTTTCCATTTCCTTTTCTCCTTCTTTCTCCATCTTTGGTGTGCCGTCTAATGATGTGACGACTGCAGCTCTTGAGCGCGAAGTGCTGCGTAACCCAAAGCCCTCTCTTGTGGACCGTTCTATACTGGAGCTTAGTGCAGACAAATTGCTTCCCCCTGACATCTATGTGGACAGGGCTCTGCTGAAGGGCAGGGTGGGTCATGATGATGATGATGGTGTGTGTGAGGGAGCAGGTGGGCCCATGAGACGGCACAGGAGCCACGCAGCCCGGACTGACTCTCCGGACTCTGACTCGGAGTGGCTGGCCGGAGCCAAATCCCGGATTCGCGAGTTGGAGAGGGAATCGGATAACCTGGAGGAGGTGTATAGGAATTACCAGCAGAGGGCGCTGCATTCCACGAGAGCCCACTCCCCGCAGCAAGTGCATCCCATACCGTTCTCCCGTCGCACCCGCCCCCGCTCGCCCCAGAGACCTCAGCTCTCTCAAAGGCCACTTTCCCCCCAACACCTGCACACTGTAGCCTCCTGCCCAGCGCCCCAGCAGAAAGTAACCTTCTCAGCAGACCAGGCCCGGCAGCAGACCTCAGGTTCGCCGTCGTCTGCCGACCCACGGTTCAGAGCAGATGGCTGCCCTCGCGATGACAGCTCCTCTCCCTCCCGCCGGCTGTCCTCCACCCCGCGCTCGCTCTCCAGTACGCAGCTTCAAACGGAACTCATAGAAGGTACTGCAGAAGCACTTTTACTTTATCCTGTCAGATCACTCAAAGTTGATGTGTCAGTCCCACTGTAAACTGTGGGGAATATAACTGCAAAGATGTTTACACTCTGTCAGCGCCCTTACTGGTGCCCCTCTCTGAATTCAATAGACACAATAAACCCATATCCTGTCACTTCAGGTGTTTGAATTTATATTCTAGCGGTGCATATTACAAACAAAATTGTTACCCCTTTACTCTCCATTAGTTGCCGTTTCTCCTGTGCCATTCCCTGACCTGTCTCCCAAGAGACACCCCTCTCCTGCCCCCTGTGGGGGGGTGGTATCCTCAGGGGACTCCTCTGACCTCAGCCCACCTCGCAGCCCCCAGCTCAAGAGCACAGCACGAGACCAGCACAGGTAACACCTGGCATGGCTTTAAGACCTGGTACGCATCTGTGTCGTGTTAGACCTGAACACCTTCAACGATTATTTTATGCTTTAGTTATTAAAAAATAGTGCGAACTGCTATTTTTGAAAAGTCGTGAAAATGTGTGCAAGTCTTTGAATATTTTTGACCCCTAAGGGTGGGTTCTCAAACTTTTTCATGTCAAGGACCCCTAGAATTATATATATATATGGCCGCCGACCCCCATCTCAAAATATTATATATCAGGGACCCCCCAGAAGCAAGTTTTTGAGTTACAAATGTTCGCTTTAAAAAGATATATTCAAAGATTTACAAAAGATCTACAAGCTCGCAGCACGACACTCGGTGCCGCGCTGTGAGCTTGTATATCTGCTATTTTGTTTATAGTAAAATAATGGTTGAAGTGGTTCAAATCTAAAGTGTCACAGGTTTTGATGGGTTAACCCACTTAGGCCTGACCTAAGTTATCTGAACAATGTCAAATATTATTCAAAAATTACAAAAACAAATATGTTTCTACATACTGTACATGTACTGTACTACACAAAATTGTGTTCCCGGCCTGAATGGGGACAGTATTAGTCTCTACCGGTGATGGCTTTCACACTCATCACTGTATTTTATATGAAAAACTGGGCTGGCCTTCTCTCGCCAACAACATTTTGTTTTTATTTATTTATAAGGCCCTGTGTGGCAAGCTCCCATTGTATTTATCTTCGTTTTTTAGAACCAAAAGCTACGGGATATCTAACACGCTGACACAGACACACATTACACTTGTCACTCCACGAAAAGAACAGTGAACAAGGAAAGACTGCCACCATCTGTTATGCCCCAGACAAATGGAATAACTCCAGGAGACCAGGACTCTCTGAAACTGGATGAATTGGCCTCTATAGAGACATTTAAGGTACTACTTGAGGATGCATTATACAAGGACTGCACCTGCTTTGTGTAGCCCTTATGTATTTGCATTATGATGTTTTAAAAGAATATTGCACACTATTTTGTTTAAAATTGTGTTGTTATTTTGTATATGCTGTACTCAGTGCGTCCTTGCAAAAGAGTCGTACTCTCAATGGACTTCCCTTATTAAGTGCTTACTGAGGGACAGACTATGCTAAATACCCTTATCTGTGCGTCATTGTCCCCTTTCAGCCCACAAAAGGTCCAGCATGTCTTCTCCAGCACAGAGTCCTCACCACAGCCTGAGAAGATAAGCCTTCAAGATCTCACAGAGACGCTGCCAGGTAGCCCACATTGCTCTTGGATTAGTGTGTGTAACTGTGTATGCTTCTGTATAAACATTAAGCATAGAATACACAGCCTGACGTTATGAGAAGACAGGCTGTCATGTACGTTGTTAATTAGGCAATTGCGTATATTCGCACTATGTATACTCATAGATTAAAGTTCTGTCGCCACAACTGTCATTTGGATTCCATGAAGTCAGCATGTTTTCTATGGAATCAAGTTGTAGATTTATTGTAGGTATTTTCGGTTATTATTCTAGCTGTGAGGCGTTGTCGCCTCGCTAGAAGGTCTTAGGTTTGATTTCCGCCGGGGATGCTGTGGGTGCTTCTCCGCATCATCAGTTCTCCACGTGTCCCCAAGGGTAGGTACCTTCACAAAAACATGCAGTAATCCTGAGCCCCGTTTTCACTGAGCAAAACTTCTGGAAGTCTTGTCAAAAATGACGGCAATTTTGAAATTCACGCCATGTGAAAACGGCCACTTATTTTGTATTCCGGGAGTTTTGGAGGCCGAAATTTGACGGGAAAATACCTAGTAATTTTTGGCTAAAGTACCGTTAGAATACAAATTTCCCTTCTGTGAAAACGCATACCGTTATTTTTGACGGTTTTTTGACAAGCAGGTGCGTAAGGAGCCAATGATAACAGTTAAAGCATTGTATTTGGGATTGAAAACGATCAGAATGTGAATGGGATATAGGCCTACAGTCGAAATATAATACAGCTTCACCTTGCATTAGGGATAATTATTTAGGCTATAAAGAGTAGAGTGAGAGTCGCATTGTGACCATGGCTGGCTGCCTGCAAAAGTGCAACGATTTCTTAACGGCAGCTCCTTTTGGAACCTCTTCCTCCGCTATCTGCGGAGGGACTGGAGAGGTTCTGAAAGAAAGAAGCTGTTCTCAACAAAAGGTGCATCATTAGTTTATCGCCGTTGTCATGTGATGATTAGCCTAAAAGTCTTTTGAGCACCGAGCGAGTCCACAGACCACAGCTAATCTAAAGCCCACAGGTGCAACACGTTGCATTAGATGAGATCCTTTCTGAATGGACCTTATGTGTTGTTGTTGCTGAGCATGAAGAATATTTTGTTTTAGTAAATCCATTTGTAGCGTTCAGAGTGAGAGAGAGAAGAGACAGGACAGGCACCGATGCCACCGCAGTGAACGCAACGAACTGGGGAGAGTGTTTCTTTTTTTTTCATTTTTTTTTCAGGTCTTTCAGTGCAAGTGTTGCCATGTCTGCTAATTATAAGCGACTCTGGGCTTCATTTCCGTAAAGTTGTTTGTATATGATAGTTGCTGGTTTCGTTTTATTTGTTGTGAGCTTGTAGATCGGTAATTTTCAATTAGCTGATGTGGCGATGCGGGTAGTTTTAAAGTGCTCGTGTGGCCTAGATAATATCACTTTTTGGGGATTATTTTCGTACACCTGGTTGCTTAGTTCTCTCGCAAAGTCTGGCAACACGGACACGGACAACGGACAACACCGCGACAACGGTTTAGTGAAAACGAGGTATTTTATGGCTATGCCAGCATTTTTGCTTATGTGAAAACACCCAAAAAACTAAACTCCCGGCAAGTTGAAAATCATTATGCTAATTATTTTGCAGGAAAAATTCCGGAACTGTAGTGAAAACATGCCTCTGGTCTCTATATTGCCTCCCCCCTGTCAGCCAGGGCGCCTGATGGAGGGGAAAGGAACTGGTGGAAATAACATTTCACGTGCTACATCCCACTGGGGAAACTCCCCCCTGTCAGGTGAAAAAAAGCGACTTGGACTCCTCGTGCATAGAAGGAAGCATGAGGTCAGTCCGTTGCTCTCCCCAGGTTGGCAGAGGGAGTGTAGCGCTCAGGATTACACTTAGAAATTGGCACTGGGTGAAAAAATGTAAAGTAAAAAAAAAAAAGCATTTGAAGTGGTCAAACTAGCAATATGTTCAGAAGCATCTTCCATAAATCTTAATTGTCTATATAAAAGCAAAGGTTAAAATCTCATTCTGTGACCTTTTCACCTGGTTGGTAGTACGTAGAAGAGCAGGAACAATATTATAAAACATCATAATGTGACATTGTGTTTGACACTGTTTCAAAAATCACACATTAGGACTTGGTCATACAAACATTTTCAGTGTTGAGATTTTATTTCGATTTGTGACATGATGAAAAAACATGATTTGTGGTGTACTGGACCTTTAACCGGAAGGCGGAAGCATGATCAAGTGTGCGTACTCCACTTTGATGATTTTAGCAGAGACTGTGACATGTGAGAGAAGCACGAAGCGAACGAAACGGAAGGCAACGTTTTAGTGCGTGAAGGCAACCTGCATGAATGCGCATGGGCACTGGTTTGGTCCGCATAAAGTAAAATGTTGCCCAATCAGGCCTGATGCAAAATGATCCCTGTCAAAGTCTACTATTTATTTGAAGTCCTTCTGAGAGGCTTGTTGTTGGTATCAGCCGAGAACGCAGGAGTCTCTCCCTCTTTCAATGTGCTAGGTGGGCTGCAACACCTACAACAAATCCACTAGTTTTGTCCCAATAATTCTTTCAATGCTGTACATTTAATCACAGTTCTTAGGATTAATACATTCGCTCACATTTTATTGTGCTTACCGTGATTCTCCCATCATCTGACAATACGTGGCCCTCCTGTCTGGAAATATGACTGATATGCAGGAAAAGCTATTAAGTTACATATTGCATGTATCATATACATGGTATTTAAGTAGAATAGTGTGTACTTCCAACCCAATTCGGGTATAGAACTAACAGCAACTTGCAAACAAAGGTTTCTGCACATTGGTTATAAATTCAGATGTTTTTGTTCCAATGTAACTGGTATTGACCAGAACTGTGACTGAGGGTGGTTAATCAGCAGTCTTTCTTTGTATAGCACAACTAAGTAGCACCACTGATGGTTGTATTCTGTATTTCTGTATTTGGAGCATAGATGATGATTATGGTCTTGATCCTGCTGTGCACCGCCTGCAGGTTTCCTGTTATGTCTGATCCATGAAGCTGTGATCAGAGTCTGGGATGATCAGAGATAGCCTGGGATTTCCCTGGACATTCTCTATATTTTATCATTAGCCTAATGAGTGAGAGCTATATGCATTTGAGGACCCAAGACATTGAACACAAAGAAAATACCCTTCAAAAAGATTAATTTACAGCAGGCTTGTCCAACTGGTGGACAGTGGGTCCGATGCGGCCTGTGAAGGGGTCCAAACAGGATGATTTTTATTTTATTTTGTATGAAGCATTCCGCTGTCTCCACTGTCTTTAGCCTGTGTGACTGCCCATAAGTCCGAAGATTCATTAGTCCGAATTTAGTTAGGGTTACTGAGGTTAGGGTTAGAGTTAGGGTTAGGCATAGTATTCTTAACAAATTCGGACTAATGAACCTTCGGACCAATGCCATGGCACCGTGTTGGGCAATTTGTTGTGTACTTAAAGGAGCAATTCACCCATTTTCAACCTTATCTTAATAAAACATGACACAATTTCCTTCTACTCACTCATTGGTTCAGACTGCAGAGTTCAGAAAGAACAGTTCAGAAACTGCCAGCTAATTATTACATCATTGATGGTGATTCCAAGCTAATATAGACTACAGCCTTTCTGAAATGCTGAAATAGAAACCATTATGTAAAATTAGTTTGACACCCCTAAGTCGTACAGTATTATACCTGGACACTTTAGAGATGCTGTTAATTTCCCTCAGTTTTGAATTCTGCTAGTATACATTAAATGTATAATGTGTGACTGGCCTCCAAAGTGTCCTCTCAGTGGCCTCTGCACAATGGTGGAGATGAAGGGCAGCTGATTATGTATTCTGTGCTGGTCGTCTTGGCCAAGCCACATTATGGTGGAGCATGAAAGATCTCATTGTGTGTTTGTCTCCCTCCAGAGCCCAGCCGCATTCCAGAGCCGCTCCTGGACACGGCCATCCCTCTCTCAGAGGAGCCCCCCGATGGCCCCGCTGTCGCCCCTCTGCAGGCTCCACGGGACCTCCCAGACACCCAGGTCCACACGCAGGCTCACGGAGGAGGAGGTGGGTCACTTAAGTTCTCTTTAGTTGACCCCTCCACAAGCACGGCTGTCTTTCACCTTCCATTTATGAATTCCGCGATCGACATATCCATAGTACCACTGTCTCTCATGGAATAAGCCCATACGTACCAGTCTCTCATGCAATACATATATTCATACATAACCGTCTCTCATGAAATACATCCTCAACACAGTCTCATGCAATACATCCATACATAGATACCCTCATGAAATAAATCCACACCACAGCCTCTCATGCAATACATCCATACACACCACAGGAAAACTCCTCATCATGGAATATATCTTCAACACAGTCTCATGCTGGCAGGTGTACAATATATTGAAGCTCAGAGAAGCTGTAATTTAACTAAACTGAAATTGTCATGGTCGTGCAAGGCCAACAACGTCCAGGTGAACCATCCGCTCCTCAAGACGATGAGGAAGATGAAGAACTGAGGTGGGAGAGGGAGAGACGGGAGCGCCAGGATCGTCGTCAGAGGGAGCTAGAGGAGGCCAAGGAGTGGGAACTAAGAGAACTGGAGAGACTGGAGAAAGAGACGGTAAATGATCATCTAAACCAGTCGTTCTCAACCAGTGGTCCTTGAGGGGGTTCCAGGTGGTCCCCATCTAAATGATGGAGAGTTGGTAACCAAGTGGACCCTTAGAGAGCTTTAACTCTTGAGGGTGTAAAATTAAACCATTTTACGCTCTCAGGAGTTTTCGGCATTACTTAATTTACAAGAAGTCCACACAATTAGAGAATGTTGAAGGAAATGTTATTTTGATCAACGTTTGCCTGTTATCTCTCCTATGGTACAAATAAATATTCTTAAATTTATCTCAAATGTAATCGAATGGTGGTCCGTGGCACAAATGCAGAATAAATAATGGTCCTTGATATGAAAAAGGTTGAAAACCACTGATTCAAACACCACATTTCCCCTAAATGCCCACCTCTCATCTATGTGGATTGAGCATTAACACCATGTGCATCTGACCAGGCTTTTGAAGAAGTGGTGCAGTGTGGAGCGGGAGTGGAAGAGGAAGCGAAAGAGAGAGGAGGGCACGAAGAGGAGGAGGAGAAAGATAAGGAAGCCGGCGGGGAGAAGTCCTCCTCTGGGGGAGATCCTCTGGAGAAGTACATGAAGATGGTCCTGGAGGCCAGAGAGAAGCAGCGTACACAGGTGAGTCACTTACACATAAACTTGGGGCTTTGACATTTTGTGTGTGCTGCTTGGCGTGCGTGGCTAAAGATCACAGGAGGGACGTGAGGCCTTGTCTGTTTGGAGGGAGTCCAAATGTTAACGTTCCACCAAATCATAACTTGCATTTATTGGGTCATTCATTATATTTGTAAATATTCTATGTGTGTGTCAGAGCCCCGGACAAGAGGAGCCACAACAACACATGAGCCCAGTTTTCAAGAGTTTGTCTGAGGAGAAAGATGACAGGTAACTAAATTGTTTTACTTTGTACTGAATGGGGAGAAATGTATGCTATTTTGCTGCCGGGTACACTCAAGAATACCCGTCGCATGATCTGCCATTTTTAGCCCATTGATAATAATGTACTGTATACTCGATGTCACTGCTGCCCATTTTCCATAGTGTGTTTAATTTTCAGTGAAGCCATTAGATTCATAATTTCAAGAACAGAAAAATCTACTTGCAGACAAACACTTTATTTTTATTTCTTAATTAGTTTAGTTATATTTTGTGTGTGATCTCACCTTTGGATGTAGAATAACTTTTCTCTCCCTTCCAGATATAAAGCTCAGTAATAAAGGTTTATTGATTTAGTGTTCTAGATCAGGGGTTCCCAAACTTTTTTGTATCAGGGCACCCCATACATATTTTTTTAATCCGAGGCACCCCTACATTATAATCTTTGTATGATGAAGCAGGGCTTTGCTTTACCAAAAGACGTACACATTTGAAACTTGGAGTTACAAGGTTTCTGCCCGTGGCATTCTGTAATGTAGCTTGTATTGGTTGATTGAGCGATGCTAATTATTTCCCACATTCATATTGGCCAGAGGCTTCCACTAATCAACTGTCCTTTGTTTCCTCAGCATTGCTGTCTACTCGCATGAGGCTGTGGATGATGACTTCTGGTGAAGTACTACTCAAGATGCATAATGAACTGAACACAGTTACTTGACTTGACATGTACTTTATATATTTTTGTTTTAATGGTTGTCGGAGCTTGTATATTTTTTTATTAGTTTGTTTGTTTTTTGTATCGAATTGGTTTGACCAATACATTCTTATTTTTTTTAAACGTAATTCTTATTTGCAGATTTTCCTTCACGGTTACAGTGCAGGGGTTCATATGTATCATTATCAAGCATGATATTGCTGCATATCGTCTTGTTGGGTTCTATATTCTGTCTCCCTTTGGAGGAATATGTTACGTGTTCACCAATACCCGTCAAGCGGCACATATACATGTACATGCACAAACCTAAAGTTGTGTGATGTGTGTGTGTCTTTGGCAAGGTGAATGACGGTAGGGTACACTCTACTAGGACTATGACCCTCATTGCATGTATGAATATACAAGCCAAAGATGAGTATTTACAAATGGAGTGTGAGGCATTGAGATTCAGGAGATGATAGCAAGGGTGAAAAAGGGGGGGGGGGGGGGGCACACGCATTGGCTGTCTTGGAGCAGTGGTTCCCAAACCTTTTAGCCTGTGACCCAAAAGAGAAATTAGACATTTTCCTGGACAAACTAGTGAAAATGGTAGATCTACAAGCTCGCTTCTCGTTGTGAGCTTATAGATCGGCTATTTTCACTACTTCTAAAACATTTGTTTTCTAATTTATGGAATTTTGTTGATTTTCTTTTATTTATTCATTAAATTACTGCTTTTGGGGGGATGTTTTTATATATATATTTTTTTAATAATGATTAAAAACAGAATGTAGGAAACAAAACTAAGGGACCCATAAAAATGTGTCTGCGGCCCACAAATGGGTCCCGACCCAGTGTTTGGCAAACACTGTCTTAGAGTGTGCATTGGCGAATATGTACCACAGTGACGGAACAGCTCCAGGATGAAAACTTTAGCCTGATGTCACCACAGAGACCCAGGAGAGAATGAAATGACAGCTGGCAGATTCACCAGGTTACCCGGCTAAGAAATCACAGCTTTATCTAAGCTCTGGGAATGAAGATTGACACTGTCAACTTCCATTTGTATATTCACATTTGCACAAAGCAGTTTAGCAATGAATATCTCTGAATTCCCCTCGTAGGGTCTTCGGGTCACTTTGACCCGGTTTTCAATTTTCAACATCAAGAAAAAGTATGTTAAAATATGATTTTTTCCATGAAACTTCTTCTGCTTGGCTTATTTACTGTACTAAACATGTGATATGAAAATGATACATGTCATGCATTTGCAACACAACCCTGTATCAACATATAACACCCAGGGTCTTCGGGTCACTTTGACCCGGCCATTGAAAGTGTATGCTAAATGGCTAATATTTAGAGCATTTCTTTCTGATAAAACATTGGACATATGAATTCTGGAGTACATCATTTGCTCACCATTACAAACTACATTGATAACAATTCAATCAATATTATTATTATTATTATTACATTTACTCCCCCGGGAGGCCTCGGAAGATATTCAACCCCAAATCGTCGTTTTATTGCACCACCATGAGGCAGAATTGAGCAAAACAAGTTGTGGGGGTTATTTACAATACCGATTTTGACTCTTGTCATTTGATCAATGTCGTGACCTACAGTATGTGTCACATTTTCTATTCAGATTGGCCACGATTCCAAAGATGCTTACGATTTTTGCGGGAGTGGCACATTTTGCTACCAAATGGGAACTTCATCCCTATGCCACTTTACAAATACCAAGTTCCATAGCATTCCGACGTGATTTGTAGCATTTATTTTATTTTGAGTAGCCAATTATAGTTTGTGTGTGTGTGTGTGTGTGTGTGTGTGTGTGTGTGTGTGTGTGTGTGTGTGTGTGTGTGTGTGTGTGTGTGTGTGTGTGTGTGTGTGTGTGTGTGTGTGTGTGTGTGTGTGTGTGTGTGTGTGTGTGTGTGTGTGTGTGTGTGTGTGTGTGTGTGTGTGTGTGTGTGTGTGTGTGTGTGTGTGTACACGCGCGTGTGTTTGCTAGCGTGCGTGTGTTTGTGTACATTTGTGAGGGTGTGTATAATATTTTGTGTGCAACATTTTGTGGAATATTGGGATGCTCAATGGTAAGGACAGTTAGGGGTGAGCTGCAAATGATTTTGCCTTTTTGGATCAAGAAAGTTATCTGAATTTGGTAATTTGCGGTAAGAGGATGAGTCATGAGTGCACTGCTAAAGGATTCATAATTTCTCCAGAGTAACTTGTGATGAGCGAGATTGAGTTTCGCTATCAAAGCGTCCTGTGCCTCATAGCATATAAATAGCAAACCCGTCCTTTTGGTCGGCTCTCAGAAACCACCATTGCAGAGCACAGCTACCAGCACAACTGACTTTGCATTCACACAAACGTGCACCCATAAATAATCAGAATACCGTTTTGTGTATCATTATTTTATGCTTTAACTATTGAAAAATAGCAGATATACAAGCTCACAGCGCGGCACCGAGTGCCACGCTGCGAGCTTGTAGATCTACTATTTTTGAAAAATCGTGAAAATTTGAATTTTGACCCGATTCTATAAGTGTCTTTTGAATCCTTCTAAGGTTTTTTGAAAAAACCTATGTTTCTATGTCAGCAATCTGGCCAGCCATCGTCAAAGAAAAGGTCCTTTTCACTTTAACTGGAGCTCAGTTAGTCTGTTCTTGAGAGACTACTATGTCAGTGGTTCTCAAACCTTTTCATTTGAAGGACCCCCAAAATGATATTTATTTGGCCACGGACCCCCATTTCAAAATATCTAGTTCCAGGGACCACCCAGAAGCAAAATTTGAGTTACAAACGTTCGCTTTGAAAATACATATATTCAAAGATTTGCACACATTTTCACGACTTTTTCAAAAATAGCAGTGAGCTTGTATATCTGCTATTTTTCACTGGTTAAAGCATTCAATAATTCTAGGCCTAAATGGGTTAAAAGACAACATGGCCACCATTAACAGGACAGTAGTGGACAGGGTGCAGTGTCAAGTAACTTGGTGTGCACACTACTTTGGACTTGTCATGGACTATACACACAGGCAATATGGCAAAGAAGGCTAGGCTAGGCAGTGTGTTTCATCTGAGACCGTTGAGACTGTCTGGTATGGAAATAGCTCCTCCAAGGAACTGTGAAAATGTGTCGCCAACATTTTGAGCTTGTACCTCTGTGAGTGACAAATAAACCCACTTGAATAGACAATTTAAACTTTTTGCCTTATTTCCTTTACATAATCAATACATTGTTCCTTTTGTTGCATTATTATGCTTTAGCCTACATACCATTAAGACATCAGCAGGAACAGTCATTTAGCATGTAGGGAAAGTATTAATATTTACAGTCGACATGGATTTGAAAATAATAGGCCCAGATTTTCTGTGACGTGCCTTTGAGAGGAGATGCAGAGCCTTTTGATTCAGATATCAAATGAAGAATGAGTATTCATCAGTGTCAACACACAAATATGTTAATGTTTTTGTGTGTGTAGAGGGAAGCTGGCATATTCATTTCCTACATATTTGCATCATGTTAGAGATCAGCTCTCTCAAAGTTGCATTGATTAGCCAAACTAATAAAAGGTCAGATGTTCATGTAGAAGGTTATTGGTGCCACCTACTGTTGAAACAGTTACTTGTGGGGAAAACTTTAGTCAGGCCTGAAGCACTGGCTAAATCTCCAGCAAACTAAAGTCATACCTAAAACATTTTGAAATGTTCACCTTTTAATGAAGTGGATTTATTTTTTCCACATTTAATAATGCATTTTTACAATAATCTCCACACCAGAGACAATTTATTCCCAGCATCAGCGTCATCTTCCTCCCTAAGATTTACTGTAGCCTACATTAACATTTTGCTGACTACCATCATTAGTGGTTTGTTCGCATACAAAGCCGTACTTTTGAAGTTTGAAACGGGTCAAAAACCTATATTAATTATTTAGTTCATCCTTGCATGTTAGTCCATACAAGGATGTCATCCTTCTGTATAATGGGATGGTTTCATCATTAATTATGCCATTGCCATAATTAATTTGCCCTAGCCAAAATGACTATGCATGAGATTGGATCATTGCAAAGTAAATCAGAACTGCTTAAGGACATTAGTTAATAATTAAAATGTACGTTTTCAACTGTTCGATGTAAATGTACAGTATACAATGTTTTATGTGACAATGTTGTAATGTTTTTTTTTTGTTAAACTATATTTTTATCCCACGTTTTTTGCAACCCATTTTCTCACCCAGTGCCAACTACCTAACCTGTAGTCCTGGTTTCCGCCCTCCCCCTGCCGCGCCAGGGGAGCACCTGGCTGGCTAGGGGGAGATAGTATAGAAACCAGGATTACTGCATGTTTTTGTGAGGGCATTTACCCTAGGAGACACGGGGAGAACATGCAAACTCCACACAGAAAGGCCCTATCGCCAACCCCACCTAGGGTGTGGGCACTGATGACGCGGAGGGAGGAACACGCCCCCAGCACCCACAGCTTCCCCCGGCGGGAATCGAACCCAGGACCTTCTAGCTGTGAGGTGAAGCGCTAACCACTGCGCCACCGTGCCCCCTTGTTGTAATGTTGAGTTAAAATGTAAATTGTTCCATCACTGAAGCAAGCTTTAGGCTTCCTATCTTCCCTTCAAAACTGTGGGATTGGATCATTCATTGTAAAGTAGGTCAAAATCAGGACTGTTTAACGAGGAGTACAGTAGCATTAGTAAATGTAAGTTTTCAATTATTCAACATAAATGTAATATGTTTGTTGTAACTGAGGTTACATTTACAGTAAGTTGCAGCAGATATTCCACCACTGAAGCAAGCTTTAGGTTCCTACTTCCTATACTGTGATAATTTATCGCATGCTGATCTACAGATATAGCTTGATGGATGCTCTCTACTGTATGTACTGTACTTCTCCTTGTCCCAGTCTTTGTTTGGTCGCTGATCACATCCTGAAACTGCCCACCTGACACAGCACATCACATGCCCCTCATTATTACTGTGCTCTATGGGCATTTCTGTGTGCTTGCACAGGGCTACTTCTTGAATACATTTCTTCCATATTGGTAGACAAGTTACAGCTTGTTCTTCATCACATCGGCGTGGGGAAAATGATCACAGTGTAGGAAGTAGGACAGTTGAGGCAAGTTGAGTATGTCCAAGTGTATGATGACAGGACATGTCAAATTACGGAAACAACTGGCGGTGAAGACATTCTTCTAAGATACCAATAACATTAGAATTAACTTACCAGGGTGTGAGGCTAGCAAGCATCTTGCAGCTCAATGGACCTCAACATTGTTGAAGCTTATGACTGTCCTCATACTAACCAGAAGATGTCACTGTTGTGTTGGATGGACCATAGTGTAAGATTGCCTTAACACATAATTTAATGAATTACACATTTGTCCTGGGTTCAACTGGTGTAGAGCTGATGCAGTGCGATGCAATCCAATGATGATGTTTTGGTCCCTAACAGCCTTGTTTATTGTTTTTGGAATGACTTCAGGTCATCAATTGCTCTTTCATTGCTCATTCCCCACAGATGAATCACTTATTCAGTTAATGCATCCATTTTTAGAGAGAGCACATAGCAGGCTGTCATAACCATCAACTTATACAGCATTGCATTTTATTTTGGCCAAGTGATATGTGGCCTTACAATGTTATACATGTTGGATAGCTACATGGATTATTGTATGTGATTATTATGTGCAATGAGGCTCTAGCTTTTTCTTTGTCTTTGATGTAGGTAGTCACTCTGTCTCCAATGATTGATGCAGTTGCTTACCATTAACACACAAAGCCAAGAAACGTAATACTAAATCTATTAATTCATTCAATATATTAGATCTCTTAACTTAATATACATGTGACACATAATTGCAATATGGTGGTCAAGAAGTAAAATTATGAATACATTGTCATAAGTAAAACCTCATTTGATTCCTTCAGTGGGTGTGTTCTGAGACAGTGTAAAGTGTAAACCAGGGGTCTTCAACAGGGGGTCCAGGACCCCTATAGGGGGTCCTCAGAGTTACTACAGGGGGTCCACAAAATCTTTGTGTGATAGAAACCTTTTTTTCTCCTTTTTTATATTAACCACTTGAACCCTAATGTACTTATTCTGAGAACTTAAGCCAAAAATAGCAGATCTACAAGCTCACAATGCCTCGCAGTGCGAGGCGTTGTGAGCTTGTAGATCGGCTATTTTCAGCAAAGAGGTTTGGTGTAGAGGGGGAAAAAAGAGCAGACTCAGTACAGAGTGAAAGGTCAAGTTTATTAGGCCTAAGTATTGGGGTTCAAGTGGTTAAATATCTGAAAACACAAATTGACATGAATTCAAAATACACTGATGATTGTGCTGTCAAAAAATGAAACTATATGGAATCTATGAACAGGTTGTGGGGGTCCCTGCTTCATCTCTCTCTCAACAAAGGGGTCCTTGGCCTCAAAACGTTGAAGACCCCTGGTGTAAACTATCTGGAGATGCACAGTAGTGTGAAGTGAACTCCAATCTTGTTCTCTGTCCAATCTTGCCTCTGGCTCAGTAGTTGACTCTTTTTAGATGTGCCCTGCCTGTCAATGAGGCGGCTCCATGCTGTTTGTAGCTTTGCAAACAGCTCTCTGAAGAGAAAATGGGGAAGAATGGAGGGTTAGATATGGCAGAGAGAAAGGAGCACAGTAAGGAGGAGCCGAGAGCTCTTTCTACCCCTGGCAGAGTACCAATGTTTTAACTCTCTCTCGCTGAGGCGTGCAATCTTCTTCCTGTTAAGGATAGAGGGTGGGGATCAGTGGGCCTCTTTTCTGTTATAACTCTTTGCCATTTTCTCTGATCTCTGCACAACATCACGTCATAATGCTACCATACAGTGGCAGTAGGCTATATAGAGTCAGAAATGTTTGCTAGTATCCTAAACACAACCCACTAAGTCAAGACATTCTACTTTTGGCAGTTATTAATCAATTATTTTTTTGCACAGAATACCTGCAATAGAAGTAGGCCTAACAGTACTTTCCTATTTGAACACAAGTTGAGACATAGCTGGTACCATCAGATTCTGTCTCGCTCTCATATTATCCCTCTCAGATTTGGCCAAGCCGTCTGTAGTAGAGCAGCTGGCGTTAGAGCTCCAGTCCGGAGGCTGCAGAATGCCCGGAGGCTGGACGAGAGGCTTGACAACCAGAGACAGGTGCTGCATTAAGCACAGCTCCAGAGTGAGGTCAGTGACACGCTTGCCTTCCCGTAGCGTGGGAAACAATATGGTCCATTATTATGTATTATCTCATCTGCAACTCCATTCTCGACCACAAGGAGCACTTATAATTTCCACCAGGCCTGAATGGCCAAGGGCTGGAGAATACGTTTCGCTCCTGTCCGTGTGTGTGTCCGACTGTCCGTGTGTGTGTGTGTGTGTGTGTGTGTGTGTGTGTGTGTGTGTGTGTGTGTGTGTGTGTGTGTGTGTGTGTGTGTGTGTGTGTGTGTGTGTGTGTGTGTGTGAGTGAGCAGATAATCTTGAACACCGCTGGGCCAATCGGTGTTAAACTTTGCACGCTCTACCCCAGTAAGCCAAGGAAGAACCTTTACCACGTCCATGACTGACCCTATACGCAATAACGCCTGGTGGAGTTCTTCGCTCCAAGGAGCACACTTTTCTAGTTTATTATGAATTTTCTTTTGACTGTTTACTGTAAACACCACCATCAAGACTATTGGCCCACAATGCCAGTTGAATAATTTGCCTTAGGACTAGACCTTTGTGCAAAGTTTTGTTTATTTTTATGCCTGATATGGCTGATTTCCTGATCGGATCGATTTTATCCAATCAGGAAATGTATTTGCCGTTCTTCTGTCTTTTGTCCAATGAATGACAAATATAAGCTAGCCTCTAATGATAAACAAAAAGTAACAGCAAAAGGCTGTCCAAAAATAAACAAACCGGTTATAATATATGTTTTAATTCTTAGTGCTTGGCCTAGGCTACAGCGTATCAGCTTAGTGCAGACAAGCTGCTTCCACCTCACATCTATGTGGACAGGACTCTACTGAAGGGCAGGGTGGGCCATCCCCACTCTTAATAATGATTATGCTGGTGATGCTGTGTGCCTAGCAGCAGGTGTTCCCTGCAAGGGCACAGGAGTGACTCTAGGACAGGGGTCTTCAACATCTAAGGGGCCAAGGACCCCTTAGCTGAGAGGGAGATAAAGCAGGGACCCCCACTACATATTGTATAAAATTGTGTTGCAGATTTTCACAGATTTCATGCATGGATTCATAGACTTGTTTGACAGCACTGTCATCAGTCTATGTTCGATTTGTGTTAATGTGGGGGTTTTTCTTCAGACATTTAACCATTTAACCTCTACACCAAACCTATTTGCCAAAAATAGCCTATTTACAAGCTCTCAAAGCCTCGGAGGCTCTGAGAGCTTGCAGATCTGATATTTTTGGCTAAAGTTCTCCACAAAATAGGGATTCGAGGGTTCAAGTTGTTCATTTAAAAGTATTATCCTATCACACAAAGATTTTGGCGGCCCCCCTGTAGTAACTCTGAGGACCCCCTAGAGGAGCCGGACCCCCTGTTGAAGACCCCTGCTCTAGGACTAATGGAGGTGTCTAGGAACTACCTGCAGAGGGCAGTGTGCTCCATGAGACCCCACAGCAAGTGCATCCCTCCCAATCCCATACCATTCGCCCATCTCAACCTTCAGAAACCTCCCTGGGTCTCTCCAAGTCCAAGGACGCTCTCTGCCCAACACCTGCACTGTATAACCTCATGCCCAATCAGGGAACCCATCGTCAAAAAGATTACGGTACTTCATGCCCTGTCCCCCAGCAGAAAGCAACCTTCTCAGCACAGCAGAGCAGAGCAGGCCCAGCAGCAGATCTCAGGTGTGCTGTCTGTCATCTGCCGAGCCCCAGTTCAGAGCTGACAGAGGCCCACGTCCGCACTCGCTCTCCAGTGGCAGCTTCAAAGAGAACTCATAGAAAGTACAGAAGTGGTTTTATTCTAGCCTGTCAAAATCACTCAACGCGATATGGAAATCCACTTTAAACTGGGGGGGGATATGACTGTCTGTAAGTGTGTTTGTTTGACCCTGTCAGCACTCAGCACTGGTGCCCGTCTGTCTCTATATTTAATACAGCTTAAGAAGGTTTTACACATTTGACACAGTAAACCCATATCCTGTCTGGTCAGGTGTTTGAATACTTGAATACTGTTCATGTTCTAGGAGCGGTGTATAATCAAAATTTAAACCCCTTTCCCCCATTTCTCCTGTGCCATTCCTGAAAGGTAACACCTGGCATGGCTTTAACGAGGACAGGACAGTATTAGTCATTACAGAGGGACAGTCTATGCCTAGAGTCTTCAAATGTTTTTCAGACCAAAGACCCCTTAGTTGAGAGAGAGGAGAAGCAGGGACCCCCACCACCTTTTCATACATTTTATAGTTGCATCGTTTGACAGCATGATCATCATCATCAGTGTAATTTGGATCCATGTTAATGTGTATTATCAGACATTTAACCACTTAAACAGTCAATGCCTATTCAAACTTGACCTTTCACTCTGTACTTGGTCTATTTTCCCGAGTCCCCATAAACCAATCCAGTGACTTTGATTGGTGCAGAGCTGAGCATGGATCAGATTATAAATACCATCATTTATCTATTTCACTCCCTAACCCTTAAATTCAACACATTCTTTCAATGTACTAAAATCTTGTTTTATTTGATGGCCTTCCTGCCCTGGCAGTTGGCCTTTGTGCCCTAAAAAAATGGACAACACCAAAGGCCAAGTAGCCTCGCCCCTAAAATGACGAAAAACCAGGCCTCTAGTCAGCGCCATGGTCATTAACCATATCAGCACCCTAGTCAGTCGACAGGCCTTGACCACATGCCTGCAAGCAAGCCTGCACTGGCCCTGTCCAGGGCCACTTAGGGCTGGCCAAACGGCCCCCTGTAGGCGGCCCACACTGGGCCCCAGAGGGTTTGAACATTGGCAAAGTGTTGGCCCCAAAGTGCTGGGCCTGCGTGGGCAGCCCTTACTTAGCCCTCACATTGTGAGGGCTAAGTAAGGGCTGCCCTCACAAGCCTACACTGGGCCGGCATAGGCCCACTAGGGGCCCTGAATAGGCAGCCCTCACTTGGCCATCAAGAAGCCCTATTTACTGCCCTAACTAGGCCCTCACTATTCCCACAATGGTTTTGTAGTCTATTTCCTCTGTTGCATCAATAATTATGTTTAAACCATTTCAACTACTGTAACTTAAATTCACTTTAGGAAAAAAACAAAACTATTATTCTATTCATCTAAAATGTATAAAAAAAATAACAATAGTCAAAGGGATTAAAATCAATGTATTTATTAAATGCAAAACAAATATAAAACACCACAACATATACATTCAGTTGAACAACATTGGGGTTTCCAATTTTCAATACTTTTACTTCACTATATCTTAAAAGGCAGACATTGTACTTTTATTCCACTACAATCATTTTAAAACTTTAGTTGCTATTTACTTTTTAGATTTTGATTATTATTAAAAACATACATTGAACACCTCAGCCCTATATACATTTCGGCCATTTGAAAAAAAGAGCTCTACAAGCCTGTGATGTGACGCATAGTGAGCTAATAGATCTGCAATTTTCAAGATCTTACATTTGAAAACTTGTGAAATGGGACATCCAGCATAATAAGTACTTTCTACTTCTGGTACTTTAAGTAAATGTTGATACCAATACTTTTGTACTTGTACAAACTTTGTTTGTTTTAGAGTATTCAGGGATTAGGATAACATTATTTACATGCATCATCTCTTAATTAAATCCCTTATAACTACTCCTTATACCCCGACCTCAGCACTACCATGCAACTGTGGGTAATAAAAAAATACCCACAGAAAGAAAATACAATGTCAGGAACTGAATAGCACAGTCTAACTTTGCAGTTTATTGTCAAGTGTTGATCTGGGTGGGGTGGATTGTGATTAAGGTCAACCAATAAACTGGAACGAAGGACCCAGAATTGTGTGATTGATTTCAAACAACAACAAAAGCACACACATTTTTAACAAATCATTTTTTTTAAACAAACTATAAACAACAACAAAACAACCAACCTCCAGATGCAGGAACTCTTCAACTATGGGCTTGGATTGGCTTTGTCCCATTTTCTTGTATCCACTGTACCCTATAGATGGAGGTCTGCAAAATGTATCGGCCGAACTTATGTTGTTTGTCAGCCACTCTGACATTTGCAGGACTTGCTCTAGCAGTTACATCTGATTCTGTGATGAGCAGAGAAAAGAATACATTCTCACTTAGAAAATAGTGGTAGATGAAGACATCCGAGTTTACAATGTAGAGTTCTTTGTTGCAAAGAGCATACAGTCATCCACTTCGAAATGCAAGTGAGTTGAATATACTATTGACACCTTGATCTTGATGTACCTGGCAGGATGACTCGGGTCTCTTCCCTCTTGAATTCAACCCTAGCGCTGTCGGCACCTTTTCCAGACATTGTGGAGGTGCTCCTCCAGGTACCCTGATGCTGGTTTATGACTCCTCCCCGGGGTGAACCATTCATCTTAAAGTAAAGGAAATAAGCAGAGGAACACACACACGTTAGGAAACAACAGGCAGCAACACCAAGTTGACAATGTGTGTTCATAATTTGCTTTGTGCATTATATAGGATAAAGTGTATAGTAGTTAGTCTAGCTCAGCTAGACAATCCACCCATGTTAAAACAAGGTGATATTTACTGCAGTTAGCGGCATTAGTATATAATCTGGCTAAGCCAGGCTATATAGTAGTAGCTTTACTTACATAGCATGTGCCCTGACAGTCCCTCAGATATGGAAATTGATCCACTATCGATAATGCCAGGGTTGCCTTCATAGCTGAAGTTGGACTTACTGTAGACAATAGATATATAAATGCTACTAAACAACCTAAACTATTAATTGAATACAGTCCTTACAAAATATTTTATGTAAAAGCTTTTTGAAATGGATTGCTTGGATGGAACCCTACAGTATGTGGTTCACATAAGTGAAAATGTATCTACCACTAGTTAAAAAATTGCTTAATCTTGATTGATACTCACTTCTCTCCGAAGCGCTCCTCCATCAGGTGGGCATACAGTATATGGACCATTGATATGGAGATTGATCAGGAGAGCTTCTTCTGAAAACCACAAAACAAACATTTCCCATCATCTATTTTGCTGAAGATCTAACAGATATTTTTAATAAAAAAGAGAAGGCAAAATAAATTAAAACTACAGAACATTAATTTCAAAGTAGACTAGACCACCCTCCCCTCCCTACAGTCAATGAAGCAAGGCTGCAAAGCTGCTCGCCCAGACAAAGTGAACTTACGAATGTTGCTCCATCTTCCACCAAAGCTCTTTGCTGGTCTGTAGGCAATACTGGTTGTGGTGAGTCTTCTGGTGCTGGTATGGGCTGCAGCAAAATAGTAGGCTCTGGTGTGGGGCTAGAATAATAGAAAAGTATAAAAGTATGAAAAGAAAATTATTAGCACCAGGGTCAGAGCTACATTGTTAAAATGATAATAAAAAAATACAAATAAAAACATTTACACAAAACATTGCATACACTTACTATACAATAGTTCACCCTGTAATCCAGTGGTTCTCAATGTGTGGGTCAGGACCCTTCAGGGGATCTACAAGCTCACAACACCAGTTTGCAGTTGAACTTCTGAGCTTGTAGATCTGCCACTTTCACACTAATTACCAATGGAACGGAATCAAACAGTCCATGTGCTTGTCAGGGTTTTGGAGTCCCCAATTCAAATATAATATTTTTAGGGGGTCATCAATTCAAATCTGATTACCGTATTTTGTTGGGGTCCCCAGTTCAAAGTGGGGTCACAGTTGCCTGAAAAGGTTGAGAACCACTGCTGTGATCCATATTTAAAATGCATGTCACATGGCTTAGACCAGAAGTTAACTACAGGCCCCAGCTTCCTGATAAGTAATGAAAGGAGCGATTCCCAGTTTTGAGGGAAAAAAAAGAAAAATATCCTTTATCCCCAAATACCTTAACTAATAACTACATTTTGAAACACACATAACACATTTTGTCTCTTTAGACCTACTCTGGTGTACCTCAAGCAGGTGTCGTTGAAATTTCAGCTGTGGTCCAAGGAGATATACAGTATGAGGGATGCCAAGCGTTCTCCATTCCAGGAGAAAGAAGCACTCTGTGTCAATCCGTTGCTCTGCAAAATATTGTTTTAACAGAGACACAAACTGTTTTTACAAGCTGTTTATAAAGGCTGTCTGTTTCAAGGGATAATGTGGTTATCTAATATGAGATAATGCCATAACAGTCATGTGTACTATTGTACATTCAGTAAAATGCATTCAGTAAAATGCCCATTACAGTACATACCTTCAAAAGACGTGACCCACTCAGTCAGATTCCATGTAGGCTATATGGTTATCTTTGACAAACTCATCCAACTTTAGGAAAAGAAGTAAGGAACAGAAACATATTTAGGGCAACATATGGATGGTGTGTGAGTGTGCACAAATTGTTAGCCATTTCTCACTAGTTTTTACACAAACCAAACTATAGCTAGCTAACAAATAATTCACTTGTTGCCACACTATTTTATAACTTGCTAATTTAGCTAGATATGTATTTGACACAACAAGGTTAAGCTTTATTTATGCTCCATGGCACAATGTATTTGGTATCCGAAAATAGCAGATCTACAAGCTCACAAAGTTTACAATAATAACTTGGTGTAACTCTGGGTAAACAGCTGGCCAGCTATGGCCAACATTAGCAAGTTGAGTTAGCTAAGTTAGCTAATGCCAATATCCACCCTTTGTGGTTTGTGTGAACAATGCTAAGAGAAATGAAAGAACAGAAAATGCATTATCTTATTGGCTATTATCTTATATTAATGTCAAAAGCAGGTCCTTACTGTACCATTTCACCATTAAATAGCAGCCATGTCCAAATCACTGGTTCATCTCCTCCTGTCATTAGCTGCTGTCCAGTGGTAGTGAATGAAAAGGCGGGAACAATAAATAAATACATAAAAAAGGTGAAAAGAGCGGTAAATTTTGAGGGCTGCCCTCAGTACGCCCGTTTAGGCCCATAGCATAGTTCTACCTTTGGGCCCAATGCAGTTTTTGTGTGGGCAGCCCACATCATTTGCCGCTCCTTTCACACGTACGGGCTGCCCACAGTACGCCAATGGTTAGCCCATGATGAATCAACAGCTGTGGGTCTTATTTGGGCAATGCCACTATGGGCCTGTGGAGGTAAAGAGAGGGCTGGCATTGCCCTCACTGCCCACACATAGCCTGCAGAGGCCCAACCAGGGCTTGCTTGCAGGGATGTGTACTGAGATTTGGACACAATCTGTCGGAGTAATATTATATAACATTTGGCTAGTGTAAAAAATCCTTGTGTTTCATAAACTTTCATTTTGTAGCATTATTTCAGTGGGTCCTGTTTTCAGTGGTTAATTACATTAGGTTTTACTTTGCTCTTGTGTTCCTTTTATTTTGTAGGCATCATTGTTCCTAGTTTGCTCTTTTTACCCTTGTCCTTGTTACTGTTACCTGTCTTGTCTCACCTGCCTATGCTTGCGCGTTTTCTCCACCTGTGTCCTGCTAGTCTCTTAGCCAATCCCTGTGTTGATTGTCAGTTGTGTTCACCTGTGTCTGGTTAACCCTGTGAGTATTTGAACCCTCAGTTCCATAGGTTCTCTTCCAGTTCTTGAATGCTGTTATGTGCAAATCAATTATTTTCTAGTGGTTGCTGTATATGTCTACGGTCATTCTTGTCGTCCTGTGTTTGGTGGAATAAACTATCTTTTATAGACCTGTTTCTGCCTCCTGACTGTCTCTTGAGTCACACCCTGACTTAAAGGAGTTTAGGATGTTTTAAGTCAGCTCCTGCATTGGCATGGAATATTCTATGAAAAACATCATACCCTGACAAATTAAGTCATACAGTATTGCAGTTAATAAAATAATGTCATACTCTCTTGTGAGGCAAAATGTTTGCAGTACAGCTATCAGTTCAATTTAAATGATTGGTGTTCGTTGCAATAAATACATAAAATGTAAGTGTTTGTTTTCAATTTAATACGTAATTTCTTATTAGAAGAACAGCTCAAAGCAATACAGTTTAGAAGTTTTCTCGAATAAACTTAATTAAGATAAACAATGAAGCTGGGGTTATAATACCACAATGAGAAACTAGTTGCAAACATAGTCATATGTTTTTATTCAACAGTCAAAAGTGAAAACCGCAAATGCACTTGATTTTACAAAAACATATTTAAAAAAGAACTTGGTAAACAACTGCTATTGTCTTGATCATCTGAAACTAAGAAATTGTGCTTTCAATGAAAGTGTAAATCTGGGTGTTCTAATAAGATGCTTTTAAAGAACAACCTAAATTGCAGTTGTCATTATGAACCCTAGTCATATCTAGTAGAATCATGCATTCTGTCAGGGGTAGAGGTGTTTGCTGTGGATTTTCATCTTTTGACCTGTCGGCTATCCTTTTCACTTTAAATGTAACCTCCAACCTGTTATTAGTGTGAAAAGCCTGGTGGTAGAGTGGTAAAGCAGAGGACTCACAACCTGAAGATGGTGGGTTTGAATCTTACTACTTACTACTAAGTCTTTAACTATGGTCTTTTTAAGGCGAAGAGCATGGAAGCAGCTCCACCTCCCTCGTCACGCCCTCTTTTAGCTCTGGTATGAGAGGGAGGAGCATTGGAGGCAGCCCAACCTCTTTTAGCTCCGGTAGGAGAGGGTGGAGCATAGATAAAGCCTGCCTCCAGGGGGGAGGAGTTTAAGAAATTTGCATATTCATCATATAATTAATTCTTACATTTTTATCCCCATCTTTGTTTGCTTCTTTTGAGGCATTTGTTATTGTTTAATTATGTTCTTTATTTTACCCCATCGCAGGTTTGACCTTACCAGGTTATTTTAGTGAAGCTTTTGAGATTTTTTGTTATTGTTTGTGCTTTGGTTTTGTTTGAGCTTTGAACCTACAACCTTTGATGCTTTAACCTTTGATTTATCTTTTGAGCCATGCTGGCATAAAGATACAATTCACCGTTTGTCAGCCTTCTGATTGGTCCCTGAGACTCCCTGACTGGCCAACCAGAAAAAACCATTCACTTTTTGCTATCGGGGGTGGAGTTTGTGCAGTGGAGAATGTTGCTTCAGGCTTTCAACAACTGTCTGCTCTGCGCGACACGGCGTTCGTCCAGTACGGCCGCGGGCGGTGATAGCGATCTCGCTCATCATAATGAATAAGCTTCAACAAACTAGTTCACATGGACCTTATCAATGGTCTAAGAGTTACGATTGGGTACATATATTTTAAATGGGCAGAATTACGAAAAGCCAGCCTATTATGTGAGGAGAACTATAATCTGGCTCTCCTCTTCCTACCCAAGATGCAATGCGCTTTCTCTTTCTATTTCTATTCTCTCTCTGATCCAGAGGATTAAACTAATTAAAACATATATTTTCGGGGGAAAACTACTGTATTGCTATGTAATTACTGTACCTTTTTCTTCCCTTTTTATTAATATCACGTAGATGTGTTTTTTTTGGTACTTTATATAGCTGTAATGAGGCTATGAAAAAATAAAAAAATACCATCCACTTCCACTATAAAAGAATCGGCAATGGATGATTCTGTCCCACTGGGATTAAACAAATTAAAACATATATTTTCGGGGAAACCCCCTGTTTTGCAATGTAACTACTGTACCTTTGTCTTCCCTTTTTATTAATATCACTTAGATGTTTTTCCTTTGGTACTTTATATAGCTGTAATGAGGCTATGAAAAAATAAAAAAATCCCATTCACTGCCACTATAAAAACAATCTGCCCAGGGTCAAATGTCCCACCATAGTAACAGGGCAGAATGGGGGGGATTTGCAAAAGCCTGAATTGGGAATGTAATACTTGACCCACTTTTTAGAATTCAAATGGACAGTGAAAATGTTCATCATGAGTTTTGAACCCCAAACCTTTCATATATGAACCCTTGATTTATCTCTTGAGCCACGACAACTTGTAAGAAATAACTGAAACGTAATACTTAATCCATATTTTAGAATTTGGATGGACAGTGAAAATGTAACCTGACATCGCCAGCCTCTTTCACACACTTCGTCGTGGGGTGGAGTTCAGTCGGGCTGGAACCCAGGCTATTGAAAATGCTCCTTTAGGAGCTTTGAACTCCAAACCTTTGGTGCACAAACCACATATTTATCTTTTAAGCCACACTGGCCTACAAGATGCCATTGACAACCTAATACTTAACCCAGCTTTTAGAATTTTGGTGAAAATGTTCTTTGTGATTGTTAAATCCGTATTTGAAAATTAGCTGGGAGGGAATCCGTCAAAAAACATCAACTTTGGGCACTTGGTGACAAGTTTTTGATTTTTAGTATGGTGTTAGGTATGGTTATAAGGTTTACAAAAACCATCGCAAACAAGTTGGGCTCGCCCCCTAGTGGTCTGTTTGCGATTAATCAAATATTCGATACATCAGTATATGGTTGAAACCCCAAATAATTGATAAAAGAGATTTTTCAATGGATTCTGTTGCTATTGGGTATGATAAACAACATACTAAAGAATCTTGAAAAAATAACTACCGGAAAGGCACCATTTTCAAGATGGCGTCCACGATGGCTGCCGGGAGCTGAAAATGCCTATAAACTGGGTTTTAATGTCTAAAAATTCATAATAAATCTGCACTTGGTGAAGAGTTTTTGATTTTTGGTATGGTGTTAGGTATGGGTATAAGGTTTTCAAAAACCATCGCAAACAAGTTGGGCTCACCCCCTAGTGGTCTGTTTGCAATGAATACAATAGTAGATCTGTCAGTACATGGTTGAAACCCCAAATAATTGATAAAAGAGATTTTTCAATGGATTCTGTTACTATTGGGTATGATAAACAACATACTAAAGAATCTTGAAAAAATAACTACCGGAAAGGCACCATTTTCAAGATGGCGTCCACGATGGCTGCCGGGAGCTGAAAATGCCTATAAACTGGGTTTTAATGTCTAAAAATTCATAATAAATCTGCACTTGGTGAAGAGTTTTTGATTTTTGGTATGGTGTTAGGTATGGGTATAAGGTTTTCAAAAACCATCGCAAACAAGTTGGGCTCACCCCCTAGTGGTCTGTTTGCAATGAATACAATAGTAGATCTGTCAGTACATGGTTGAAACCCCAAATAATTGATAAAAAGAGATTTTTCAATGGATTCTGTTACTATTGGGTATGATAAACAACATACTAAAGAATCTTGAAAAAATAACTACCGGAAAGGCACCATTTTCAAGATGGCGTCCACGATGGCTGCCGGGAGCTGAAAATGCCTATAAACTGGGTTTTAATGTCTAAAAATTCATAATAAATCTGCACTTGGTGAAGAGTTTTTGATTTTTGGTATGGTGTTAGGTATGGGTATAAGGTTTTCAAAAACCATCGCAAACAAGTTGGGCTCACCCCCTAGTGGTCTGTTTGCAATGAATACAATAGTAGATCTGTCAGTACATGGTTGAAACCCCAAATAATTGATAAAAGAGATTTTTCAATGGATTCTGTTACTATTGGGTATGATAAACAACATACTAAAGAATCTTGAAAAAATAACTACCGGAAAGGCACCATTTTCAAGATGGCGTCCACGATGGCTGCCGGGAGCTGAAAATGCCTATAAACTGGGTTTTAATGTCTAAAAATTCATAATAAATCTGCACTTGGTGAAGAGTTTTTGATTTTTGGTATGGTGTTAGGTATGGGTATAAGGTTTTCAAAAACCATCGCAAACAAGTTGGGCTCGCCCCCTAGTGGTCTGTTTGCGATTAATCAAATATTCGATACATCAGTATATGGTTGAAACCCCAAATAATTGATAAAAGAGATTTATCAATGGATTCTGTTACTATTGGGTATGATAAACAACATACTAAAAATCTAGGAAAAAATAACTACTGGAAAGCCATCATTTTGAAGATGGCGTTCAAAATGGCTGCCGGGAGCTAAAAATGCCTATTTAATGTGTAAAAATTCATATAAAATATGCACTTGGTAACTAGCTTTTACATTTTGACATGGTGTTAGGTGTGGGTATATGGTTTTCAAAAACTATCGCAAACAAGTTGGGCTCACCCCCTAGTGGTCTACAATATACTGACCTATCTAATATTTGATTCATTGCAAACAGACCACTAGGGGGCGAGCCCAACTTGTTTGCGATGGTTTTTGAAAACCTTATACTCATACCTAACACCATGCCAAAATTCAAAAACTCTTCACCAAGTGCATATTTTATATGAATTTTTACACATTAAATAGGCATTTTTAGCTCCCGGAAGCCATCGTGGACGCCATCTTGAAAATGATGGCTTTCCGGTAGTTGTTTTTTCCAAAACTTTTAGTATGTTGTTTATCATACCAAATAGTAACAGAATCCATTGAAAAATCTCTTTTATCAATTATTTGGAGTTTCAACCATATACTGACAAATCTACTATTGTATTCATTGCAAACAGACCACTAGGGGGCAAGCCCAACTTGTTTGCGATGGTTTTTGAAAACCTTATACCCATACCTAACACCATACCAAAAATCAAAAACTCTTCACCAAGTGCAGATTTATTATGAATTTTTAGACATTAAAACCCAGTTTATAGGCATTTTCAGCTCCCGGCAGCCATCGTGGACGCCATCTTGAAAATGGTGCCTTTCCGATAGATATTTTTTCCTGAATTTGGAGTATGTTGTTCATCATACCCAATAGTAACAGAATCCATTGAAAAATCTCTTTAATCAATTATTTGGGGTTTGAACCATATACTGATGTATCGAATATTTGATTCAATTGCAAACAGACCACTAGGGGGCAAGCCCAATTTGTTTGCAATGGTTTTTGAAAACCTTATACCCATACCTAACACCATACCAAAAATCAAAAACTTGTCACCAAGTGCCCAATATTTACGAATTCCCTCCCAGCTAAATGTGGTCTAGAACCACAAACCGTGAGCTTACAAACCACTGACATAGCTGATGCCACAGAAGCATGGAATAGCTTTGTCATTTACCATAGTCAGTACCATGGAAGATCTGACCAACATGCCTTGACATATAAATATGTGTACTGATTTGCATGAGGTTTGAACACAAATTGTAGAAGTAATATAAAACTTAGCTAGTGTGAAAATCCTTGTGATTGATTTTGTAGCATTATTTCAGTGTCCCTTGTTTTCAGTGGTTAATTACCCTAGGTTTTACTTTGCTCTTGTGTTCCTTTTATTTTGTAGGCATCATTGTTCCTTGTGTTCCCTGTCTACCCTTGTTACTGTTACCTGTCTTGTCTGGAGAGGGAGGAGCAATCTCCGGTAGGAGAAGGTGGATCATAGATAAAGCCTGTCTCCAGTGGGGAGGATTAATTATATATCCATTATTTTTTACATGTCATTTTGATTCTTTTGAGGCACTTATTACCCCGGGGCGGCATAGCTCAGGGGTAGAGAAACCGTTATTAGAGCACGAAGGGTTCCCGAAGGGTTCCCAGTTCGAATCTGGGCTCCCCCTGAGTTAATGTCGAAGGATCCTTGGGCAAGACTCTGAACCCCACATTGCTCCCGGTGAGCTGGTTGGTGCCTTGCATGGTTTCCTCCGCCACCGGTGTATGAATGTGTGCGTGAATGGGTGAATGTAATGCACAATCTCTGTAAAGCGCTTTGGATAAAAGCGCTATATAAATGCACCATTTACCATTTTATCCCATTGCAAGCTTGATTTCATCCAGTTTATTTTTTTTATTGAAGCTTTTGGGATCTTTGTTGTAGTTTGAGTTGTTTTATTTTGAGTTGATCTTTAGTTTTGTTTTGAGTTTTTTTTAACCTACAGCCTTTGGTACATGAACCTTTGATTTATCTTTTGAGCCATGCTGGCATGGAGAAATAATCAGGAATGTAATACTTAACCCACCTTTTAGAATTCAAATGTGCAGTGAAAAGCCTTTTATATATAATCCTTTGAATTATCTCTTGAGCCACAACAACTTGAAACAAACTACTGAAACGTAATAGTAAATCCACCTTTTAGAATTTGGATGGACAGTGAAAATGTAGCCTGGCGTTGCCAGCCTCTTTCACACACTTCGTCATGGGGTGGAGTTCAGTCGGGCTGGAACCCAAGCTAGTGAAAATGTTCCTTCAGGGGCTTCGAACCCCAAACCTTCGATATACAAAGTTACAAACCACACATTTATACTTTAAGCCACACAGATGCAATCAACAACCTCATACTTAACCCATCTTTTAGAATTTTGGTGAAAATGTTCTTTGTGATTAACCTTTGATTTATAAACCCCAGAATTAACTTATGCCATGCCAATGTATTGTGACACCTGCAGTGCAGACATATTTCAGGTAGACAGCTCAAAGCATCGCCAACTCCTGATCAATTGATGTAGTCACATGCACAGTTGGGTATTTCAGGGTAGAATGTCCAATAGTCAGTGTCCTGTTCTTCAAAAAATAAGGTTAATTGTTTTCTTTACAATTTATTTTTCGTTCCCACCACCCCAGTATCCCCCATGATTCTCTGGGGTCTTGTCAATTTGCAGATCATTTATTTATAATAAATACAGTATAATCATGCTTACAGATAATGAATAAACTGACACAGGCAAAATACATGGTTCTGCACCAGGGCAGGAATTGTAGGGAGGCCATGAAGGCCATGGCTGTCTTTGCCTCTCAGTTTGGCCTTGTGTGCCCCTCCAAAAAATGGCATGCCCGAGGCCACAGTGGCCTTAATGCCCCAGCCCAGCTGACTGTACTACTTTTTCCTCTGTCTCTGTCTTGTCAATATTTAGACTCCACTTATGTCTCTTTCTTGTCATGTAGACACCTGATAAGAAAGAGACATTTGTTAACCAATACAGTATCTTTGATTTGTGCAGGGCTGAGCATGGATCAGATTGTGAATACCAATTTATTTATTTCACAGCAGATAGTCTACATTTTACATTTAAAATAATCCTTAACCCTTAAATTCAATCAATTATTTCAATGGACTAAGATCTTGTTTTATTTGATGGCTTTCCTGCCCTGGCATTTGGTCTTTGTGTCTTCAAAAAATAGACAACCCCAAAGGCCAAGTGGCCTTGCCCTAAAATGACGAAATTCCAGGCCTGCTTGAGTTGTCTACTATTTGAACTAAAAAAGACTGTTTTGCAAAAAAAAACTTTTTCTCTCATTGCCTGTTGATTTATGATCACAGTTCTATGGATTAATCATGAATTCACTCTCATTTTATTCAATATAAACGGTATTGCCCAGAAAAGCACTACTAAGTAGGGATGGAGCTCAAAACACTAGGCCATTACAAACTCGTTAACTAATTTATCGAGACCCTGTATCAATAAGCTTTGGGCTTATCATGTGGCCCACGATTTCATGTTTAAACAATCAAGACAAGAGGCGATCAAGAAATGATTACAGTACTATTCATAATATAAAGCAATTTGTCATCTTCATTTAATCTAAGATGCTGGTCAGCCACAAACTCACAGTCACTCACAACTGGCAAATAAAAAAAATATACCAGTTCTGTTCAGAATTTGTCGTCTCGAACGTCTTTCCACAAAATATTAGAAAACACTCAATAGCGGGCTCGATAAAAGCCCAGATCAATAAGCAGGATTGATAACGTGCTCATTATTTTTTTTAAATAACGAGCTCCATCCCTACTACTAAGTAGCACCACTGATAGTTGTGTGTTGTTAGGATGTGGTACAGAGATGATGAGTAAGGTCTCCATCCTGCTGTGCATCGCCTGCAGGTTTCCTGTTCTGTCTGACTCCATGAAGCTGTGATCAGAGTCTGGGATGATCAGACAGAGTCTGGGGAACAAATTAAGACATTCTCTATATTTTTTTCATTAGCCTAATGAATGAGAGCCTGAGCCATAAGCATCTGAGGAAGCATCACACACGCACGCACGCACGCACGCACGCACGCACGCACACACGCACGCACGCACGCACGCACACACACACACACACACACACACACACACACACACACACACACACACACACACACACATATATATAAGTACATTTTACAGTACATTTTTAAATCCCATTAATTTCCCAGAATTCCTCAGTTCAGAATAGATATATCAACTATCAATCTGCAATGGTGGGTTTTGGATCTCAACACGGCTGTTTAATTTTTAATGAATGTGTGACTGGCCTCCAAAGTGTCCTCTCAGTGGCCTCTGCACAATGGTGCAGATGAAGGGCAGCTGATTATGTATTCTGTGCTGGTCCTCTTGGCCAAGCCGCATTATGGTGGAGCATAAAAGATCTCATTGTGTGTTTGTCTCCCTCCAGAGCCCAGCCGCATTCCAGAGCCGCTCCTGGACACGGCCATCCCTCTCTCAGAGGAGCCCCCCGATGGCCCCGCTGTCGCCCCTCTGCAGGCTCCACGGGACCTCCCAGACACCCAGGTCCACACGCAGGCTCACGGAGGAGGAGGTGGGTCACTTAAGTTCTCTTTAGTTGACCCCTCCACAAGCACAGGCCATCTATTTCCTTGATATTCTGTAGTATACATATACATTCACACCACAGTTTCTCATGCAATACATCCATACATGCAATACATCCTCACCACAGGCTCATGCATTACATCCATACATACAGTACCACAGTCTCAAGCAATTCATCTATCTAGATCACAGTCTCATGCATTACATCCATGCATACCAGTCTCATGCAACACATCTACACCACAGTCTCATGCTGGCAGGTGTAGAATATATTGCAGCTCAGAAAAACACACAGCCGTCATTTGACTAAACTGAAGTTGTATGCCCTGGAACCTTAGTTCCCCCATAATGGGCTCCAGCTATTTTACTTTGCTTTGTTGAGATGATAGATATGAATGATGGATTGAGGCACCACCTGACCAGGCTTTTGAAGAAGCAGTACTTGACTGCTACTTGACTCCAAAGCATACCGTGGTGTGCTTGATTGTCAGTGGATTGACAATGCCATAGGATTGCATATTAATTTCAGTACGGTATAACAATAAACTCTGTTTTAAAGATATTTGTTGGGCCTTGATTGGTGGTACACAGTAGAGAGAGACAGGTGTGTGTGTGTGTGTGTGTGTGTGTGTGTGTGTGTGTGTGTGTGTGTGTGTGTGTAAGCATGTGAGTGCTGAGGGGGTAATGGTGTGTGCACTTTCTGCATAGTGACATATCATTGGTTAAAGGGCCACTTCACCTCTGGGACAACCCTATCTTATTTTATTGTTGTTTGGGACACGATCAACACAATCCTGAGTTATTCTTTGTGTTCAGTCTGTTTTTTGAGATATTATAGTATTTCAGATGTACTGGTGATGCGTTTTGCATCATCAGTGATGCGTTTTGCATCATATGATGCAAAACGCATCACCAGTACATATGCTGATATGCTGTGATTGTGTTGATCTTGTCCCAAATAACAATGAAATAAGATAGGGTTGTCCCAGAGGTGAAGTGGCCCTTTAATGAAAACATTATAATTTAATCCATAGCCTGATATAGTAATTAGATGTACAGTAGAGTGAAAAGGTTCCAAAAGCAGGGTTTTAACCAGCAATAATGGAATATTGTGTGTGTAAGGCATGTACCTCAATGGTTCATACTTAATCAGTTCTTATGCAGGCTCTTCAGTCTAATCTTTAAAAAACCTGGAAAAACAAGCATCTCTCACACACATGTGAGACAGTTTGTACACAATGTGTGAGAGACAGTTTGTACACAATCTGTTATTTGAGGATTGTTTTTCTTATCAAATCAATTTCACAAATAAATTCCAGTGGTTTTGTTTAGTAGCTTAAATATGAGATCCACATTTGGTCCACACATGAAATATTTTCTCTATTAGTGATAATGCACAAGTAGACAGATTTATCCATCATGCATACTCTCTAGTTAAAAAACAACAATATAACAAGAGTGGCGTTCATATTTTATTTGCCTTTTTCATAAAAATGGTTGACAAGACTGGTTGAGTGACATCATACAGGGTGTTCCAGTCAGACAGGACATTACATCGTTGTCCTGGTGATTGATAGGTAGGGTAACCGGAAAACTCGCCCTAAAACAAACTCGACCCAAACTCGTTTCCTAACGGGTCTGTGGCCTTAAGCTAGATGCAGAATAGACTAAAATCAAATATTTGCTTCTGGGGGTTCCTGGAACAAAATATTTTGTGATGGGGGTCCGTGGCCAAATACATATAATTCTGGGGGTCCTTCACATGACAAAGTTTGAGAAACACTCATGGCAACATAAGTTTTTTTCAGAAAATTGTTATGATTTAGAAGACATTTGTAGAATGTGCCTATCAGTGGTTAAGGACCCCCAAAATGTGTTTTTGGCCGTGGACCCCCATCTCAAAATATTTTGTTCCACGGATGGACCCCATCGGAAACTTTTTTGTTCCAGGGACCCCCAGAAGCACAGATTTGATTTTAGTCTAATCTGCATCTAGCTTAAGGCCACAGACCCGTTGGGAAACGAGTTTGGGTCGAGTTTGTTTTAGGGCGAGCTTTCTGGTATTCATAGGTAGCCTTGATTCTATTGTTTTTTGGTTCATTACACAGGAAACAGCATGAGGCAATATGATGTTACTGTATGCACAAACATAGCATACTGTACCTGTGATTGGCTGTTTTAGGTGAACAACACGATGTGCAACAAGAATAAATCAGGCATCACTGTGTACACCTGTGACTATTCTGCTTATCACAGGCCTGCTACTGAATGAGCTCGATATTCTCTTACAACACCCACTGTAAAGTCCTTAATGTTAGTTTAACTCTTGAGAGTTTACAAATGGACCCCTAAGGGTCCACATGTGTACACTCTGGGAATCTGAGTTACAATGGGTGAAGTAATACTGAGCATTTACTGTGCGTTGGCCAAAAAAAGGATCACAATGGTCTACCTTAAATTAATTCACAAAAGAAGCCCTTGACACTAAAATATGGGTATACTATGACATAACAACATAGTATGAGATTCATATACCTTTAACTTGGTAAAAAGAAACTACAGAACAGCTATAATGACTATGCTACGGACATAACAGTACAGTAGATTAATTTGTATTTGGTTAGAAAATAAAAAAAGAGGAAACAGGCAAACACTGCCTACTATTTAAGTAAGTATAAATGATGGTACATCATTTATATCACTGGAGAAAGGTTTTCTTCATCAAATAAAGAAAGAAAACAAGATATCCCTGTAATTCTCCTATCTAACAGAATCAAAGATTACGTAAGTAATTATGTCAGCATTATAACAATTGCACATCAAAAACACATGCAATTCCAAAGTTTTAAAAAAAAAGTCTCATTTTTTTGAGTGGTTTTTATCTCCAATAATAACAAAAAATATATATGTAGCCTATATATCACTACAATTCCTGATTTGTACCACCTTTTTTGCAGGTCTTCCAAGATGTGGACTTAAAACGTGACTAAATACAAACCGTCTCTAAACATTTTCCATAGTAACAAAACAAGTTACATACATTTTGAACTTTGTTACATAACCCCATTTATACAGTATGTAATTGCCACAAATGGGAATTTAGAACAATCGGGGAGAAACCTTAAAAAAAAGACATACTACATGTAGAGAACATGTAGCATGTATTTTTTAAAAGGTTCTTTATGCACCTATTTCACTTGCATATTCTAGGGTAGTTATAGTTTGTCGTGCAACGGTGTCCCGTGCCGCAAATAGGCGATCTACAAGTTCACAATGCAGCACGTTGTGAACGTGTAGATTCACTATTTTCGTACACTGTTGCACAACTAAGTATAAATTAGGCATACATATTTAAGTGTGCCAGACGAGTGGTTTGAGGGAAAGCTGGCAGTTGAGTGTGTGGAGAGTAGAAAGGGAGTGTGCATCAATCAACTCTCACCAGGCCGTCCCAATCTGAAGTGCCAATTAAGCCTAATTTATGCTTTATCGTAAAGACCATGTCGTTCACCGACTGAAACGTGATGGATGGGTCATGTCTTTCAGTTTGAAATCAGTTCCTTTTCGACAAGGGACATGGTCTTACAACAAAGTAGAAATTAATGAGGCGTTTGGCCGGCTTTTATCAGTAGTTTATGACAGTAGGCTATTTAATATTTTGGCTGTCTTTTGCGCTTGGTACCTTTGAGTCACACATGCTTCCCCCCTGCCCGAAGAACCAGCCTTGGGAGAAGTGTGTGTGTGTGTGTGTGTGTGTGTGTGTGTGTGTGTGTGTGTGTGTGTGTGTGTGTGTGTGTGTGTGTGTGTGTGTGTGTGTGTGTGTGTGTGTGTGTGTTCTAATATATAAATGAATACAAAGAGGTCCATCATCCCAAGATTGGCAGCAGTCCACGCTTACAAAAGCAAGTTATTCTCATGAAGTCATGCTTGACATTGTGTAAAATCTGAAGATTTTCGCAAAAGTTGTGATGTCACAGCCACAATCAAAGTGCCATGCAGTAGAGGCCCAGCACAGGTGTAGTTCTTTCCAATTATCTTTACAGGTGTTCGTTTGAAGCACCTTGAAGCCTAATTAATATGTTTGCCGTAAGACTGTTAGGCTTATGGGTAACATTCAAACAGCTCATACTAGACAGAAGTGGAGAGGTTGTGGTTTGCAATGTTATACAATGTTATACTCTATTGTACTTGAGGTAGTGTCATTTAGGCCATGAATGTTTTGCATAAATGTAAAGATTTAAATGGTGGTGTAGGTAATTCAACTGTCAATTGATTTAAGCACAATGACCACTAAAAATACTAAAAACTGTATTGTTTGCTTGAACCTAGGCACTGTGTTAGAAAGGAATGCTGTACCCAATGTGTAGGATTGTATCTAATGTCTATCCAAAATGTCTGACGTGTTTTATTCACAATTGATTCTTCATTGTTAAGTAAGGCGTTTCATGTTGTGCTGTGCTGGGAAATTAAATGAGGACTGCGTCTCTTGATTTGAAAAAGTAAGAAAGTATTGTGTCATGTACAAAATGCTCTGCGTTCTCTTATTCGAAACTGGCCACCACACACCAGAATACTGCCATCAACACTGTAAAACAAAATGTAATTGGGTGGGTCTAGAGAATAGTGCAATGTTTCAAGCTTCAACAGCAACGACTCTCTCTCTGTGTGTGTGTGTGTGTGTGTGTGTGTGTGTGTGTGTGTGTGTGTGTGCACGCGCCCGTGCGCGACGGGATGGGGGTTACAGAAAAGAAAAGGACGAATCAAGATCATATTTCAAGGCTACTATTTCTTCCAGAAAAAAAAAAGCAAACAACAGCATTCGTCACATATATACATTATGCAACACAAAGCAGAGGTTCCAACACACTTCTTGGTAAGTTAGTGCAGAAAGCAACAGTGATGCATTAGTTTGTTAGGAGCCTGGTTAGTGCTGCGCTGCACGGTGTGAGTGCAATTGGCAGGTTATTGTAGCTGAAGGTGTTCTTGGTCCAGAGAGGGGCACCCCTAAAGACTAATGTAAGCCCAACTTACACTTTTGTCGTACAACGGACTCGCACTGTGAAAATAGCAGATCTACAGGCTCACAGCGCGTCGGTCGCATCACGACACGTCGTGAGCTTGCAGTTTTGCTATTTTCAGTGCGTGACCTCATCATACGATGGAGCATAAATTTAAGCAAGGCAAAACAAGCCTTTATAGTGTCTGAGAGTGTCTGCGTGTGTTGCTGCGTGTGGAATTCTGGGTGTCCTTTATGTGTAGGAATGGAGGCATTCCTTTGAGCGTGATGTCATGTCCTGCAGCTCCCGCTCCTCCTTCATTTTGATGTCTTGGTAGGCATGCAAGTGACTGGCGTCCTTTAGGTAGGCCCAGTTTGCTGACAGAATCATGAGGAAGTGTATCTGTAAGAGAAGGGTGGGGGTTGGATGGCCCGTGAGCATGTCAAAGACGCAAAGCGAGCTACAGGAAGTCAGAGCTACATCACAGACAAAAAGTTAAGCTTTGTCAAAGGACATTACACAGAAGCGTGACAAACAAACAAAATGACTGACTGTTAAGATTATTATTGAAATCACTGTACTGGAGTCACTAGTATGCTACTGGCAGTGCTGCAGAGAAAGGCACTTTGAAGGGGAAGAGATGAGAACAGGATAGGGATGGTGCTGGATGTTAAACACATGCAGGAGGCTGTGGAGGTTAGTACAAAGCAAATTAAATGCCACGAGTGTCGTGAGTTTGAGCCTATTCAGACCACAGTAGATATTATGATTGATTATTACGTTGCGCTCTCTGTCTCCGAAAGTGATAAGAAATAGACAATTTGTGGGATATTTCGTAAACAAAGATTGTTTATTTTGTATAGAAAGAGAGGAAACAACTACAGTCTTCAAAAAATGTAGGAGAGAATTAAATATAATGAAATATGGAGTATAAGTAATCATAAACAAATCAAAGAAAGAAAGAACTGTAAGCATGCAGGCTCAGTGTTAAAAAAAATAACCAAATGGCTCTTTTAATGGCACTTTCTGAATGAATAAAGGAAAATAAAATATGGAAAAAAAACATCAACTTCATAACTGAAGCTATAACAGCATCAGATCAAAAAAATAACATTTAGCCTTCTTCTCTAAAATAGGAAAATGTCCTTTTATAAAACATTATGAAGAAATGAGCCGAGGCTAATGGCCTCACGCAGAGGTTTACCCCTGGTACTGGCCTAAACCTTCATAGTGGTGTGCTAGATATGTGCACTTACTTTACTATACACAACTGTTCAGCTTGTCAACATCGTCATAATTCTGCAGATACATTTCTCGTTCAGTTTAGGACCGTGGTTTAGAGACAAAGGCAATAATCAATACTGAAAATGTTCTGTGTAATACTTTACGGTTTTGCTGGTTGGCACCAAAAAAAACAGAAATGTAAATTATCGGTGAAGAAACGAAAGAAATGTAAGGACAAGGCACTGAGCCAGTGTTACATATATTTACTGTAGCAAGTCCATTTACAATTGTATTTTCACTAGAATTCTCTTTCACCCAAAACACTAACCTCCACTATCAAAAATATAATGCCTGAGAACGCTGTCAAAATATGCAAAATAATTTTGCTTTTCTCCTCCAGTCTATGGACAAATTAAGAGCTATTGTTCTGTGTTCATTAAGTTCCTTTTAAAACTATTTGCGCATCTGATTCATAATTAAAAAAAAAAAACTATCACCAAATAAAATCCGCAAAAGCTGTCTGTATTTTACAAGTACAAAACGCCTTTAACTCATTTGATTGCAACGGATCGATACTTTTTCTGTATTAACATGGAATACTGTGTGGAAAATACTGTCACGCGCTGACACAGAACCTTTTGACGTTAGGTTTCAAGGATTATAAATAACAACACTGATGTGATTTTCCTGCTGTGCTCGTTTCTGTGAATTTTAGTAACATATTTCTCTAAAATAAGGCCCCAAGAAGAGTAGCACAATCCAGTCAATTATACCATATCAGCCCATTCTGAAGACGACACACATCAGGTACACGGTAAAATCTTCAGTGTTCATTCATTTTCCCTTTCGAGTTAACTGAACACTCAGGATTTTACAGTGGACCCTGTGACAGGCATATATCCCTGGATATCAAAGGCTAAATGCAAACTGTACGGTCAGCTATTTACACTTCATGTGAATACTAATGCAGAGTGTTGGGTTTCTATTCTCAGGTTTTTAGTTGATTTTTTTCTTCTTTTTTTATATTTGCCGTCAGTGGCCACTGACTCTACTCAGTACGATGTCCCCTCCACCCCCACCCCCAACCCCCCCCCAAAAAAAAGACGCACTGGGCTCTTAAATGGAATTTAAAATTTAGTGCAGCAGTCTTCTCGACTCTTAAACTTCAAAACGGCAAAGTTATAAGTGGTAGCCATCATGTAGATCAGCTGGTGAAAGAGAACAGAATAAAGGTGGGTAAGAGAACACTCCAGCAACTAGTTTCCAATACCATGTAATGCTTAGCTTATAGTTTGTCGTAGAATGGTGTCGCGTTGCCAAGAATAGTTCACCGCGCTTCGCTATGTGACATGCTGTGAGCTTGTTGAGCACACGACACCGGCACGCAACGATGTATAGAGCAGTGGTTCTCAACAGTTTCAGGCCGCGACCCCCAAAATAGTCATATTTTAACTGGGGACCCCCCCACCCTGACAAGCACTATAAGAGTTGAGGCATTACATTTTGTATATCACGGTTCTATTGTGAAAATAACAGTCCCGACCCACAGGTTGAGAACCACTGATATAGAGCACCGAAGTTTGACGTAATTTACACATCCCACTGTACCTGGGCCGCGTTTCCCCCCCCCCCCCCCCCCACCCCCCCCCCGTTCTGAATACCCACTTTTTTTTATATAAATAAGAACTGTGTTCCAAAAATAAACAAATTATCCCGGCGGTTTGACTCATATGGATATGAAGAATCAACTGACTGAGAAAACACTATAAGGTTTCAGCTGCCGAAGTAGTTACATTAAACGATCTTAAACAATACAGAATCACCTCCCTGACAATATCGCAGAGACAGTACGTTTATTTTTGGACCACAGTGCTTAAAAGAGACGATTCTGAAGATGAAACCAATGCTATTTTCCATAGAAATAAACCTCCGTGACCCAGGGTCTCTTGCTTTGGTACAGTACGTGAGCACGTTCCTTCACGTTCCTTGTGGAGTCCGAAATCGCCACTGTCGGGCAGAAACCTTGTGTCTCTGAGTTTCAAATTTGTACGTTTTTTTGTAAAGTAAAGCTCATCATTAAAGGCTTCATGGGGTGCGTGATTAATAGAAAATAAGTACGTTTTTGGGTGAACTACTCCTTTAATATACTTTGTTGCGTGCGGTGTCGCACATCGAAAATAGCCGATTTAACAAGCTCACAGATCAGCGATTTCCGGAGTGCGGCTCAACCCCACAGGCAAGTGCAAATCTGGCAAAAGCTGGACCGGGGGCTTCTTAGCAGATGGTGAACAGCGAATGGAATTTGAGCCGTTGGAAAGAGAGTCTATGTGTGTGTGATCTCCCTTAGCGTGATCGCATAAAACCATGTGAGAAATGAGGAGAGGGAGCATTGCACTCAACGATTCTACCAAATACAAACCAACCATGCAAGGATAGGCTAAAGGGAGAGGATGAGTGGAGAGGCTGAGAGATGCTTACCAGGGCAATGACGGTGGCTCCTGCGCCAGCGCACGCTACGATGTACAAGTGGTAGGAGAGGTAGAACTGAAAGGCAAGAAAAGGACTGTATTATATTCAATTTCAGGAATGACATTTCCCAGGCACGTGCCCTTTCATCAGTCTGTAAAAAGTGCCCTCTCCAGTTCAGTTCAGAGTTTATTTGTCACATATTTTTACAATAGTGAAATGTAATAGACGACTCCTCAAAGCATATGCCACAAACAAAAAACAAGACAGACATAGAAAACAGTAATGATGTCGGGGTTATTGCACAAAACAAATAAGGTTCAAAACAAAAGCAAAATGTCTTTAGTCAGTGCCATTTAGGTATCTTATGGCTTGAGGAAAGAAACTCCTCCTGAATCTCTCTGTTTTTGCCATATGTGACTGGTACCTCCTCCCCCCCCTCCCTGAGCTGAGGAGAGTGAATAGTCCGTGGTCTCCAGACCATGAATGCAGTTTTTACTATGCTGAAAGAAGTGCAAATGCCCTCTTTCCATGCCATACCTGAAGGCAGCATTCAAGAGAATTACCTCGTCCAAGCTCTCCTGAACTCGAATGCAGCATTGTCTCCAGTATTGACTTGATAATGCTTAGTTCAGTGTGGTATCACATACCGAAAATAGCCGACCTCCAAGCTCACAACGTGTCACGCTGCGACGCGTTGTGAGCTTGGAGGTCTGCTATTTACGATACTTCCACCAAAAGGCCAATTTAGAAATGTCAGCCCCTGCCTCTCTAACATTCTCTGCACGTCCCTGACATTTCCAGATAATTTCATCGACCAAATGGCGAAATCGTCAAAATGTTTTCCTCGACTACCATTTTTCACTGACGAAAACGAAATAAAAACTAAGCCATGTTGACTAAAACTAAGACAATTTCGTCAACAAATAAAAACTAGACTAGAGGTACTATTGGAGAATAGATCCAGTAGAACAAGACAAGTCATTTTATTTTTGGTTGCGCTCCAGTGTTGCGCTCTGAAAATATCAGATCTACAAGCTCACAGTCGCAAAATCAGTCATTACGACGCCATCAAGGACGGCCAAAATACATTTTTGTCGACAAAATACACTCTTCCTCTTACCTCACTGGTGTTACAGATGTCACCTAGCGTCTCCCCGCAAGCCTTGCCTGGTGTAGCGTTCCATGGAATAATTCCTGCAATTGTGAAATTAAAGAGTTTATATTTACACAGAGTGAAATCTCTGCATTGTGTTAAGACAGTAAAAAACCAGAATGAGACACTAAGGATTGCCAAAAGTCTACTGAGTCAACAGCATGCGGTCGCTTTTTATTTATAGATAATCACAAAAGATGTCTTTAATTTGCATACAATTTCTGTTACACCGTCACACGACCGTAAACCATATCAAAGCACAATGAAATGGCACAAAGAGCATTTTTCATCTGTTATGGTTTACTGCTACTATTATGGTCCTGCCTCGTGGAGCTCGAGATGGCGCTGAGCAATGGGGAAAGAAATAACAAGCCGTGTTTTTCTATGCCACTCATTACTTAACTCTGCAGCACCTCAACCTGGCCTGAGCTTGACTCACCGAAGAAAACATAAACAACGAGACACGAGAACACTAGAACTCCTTGACAATGCAACACGGAAGGCTGGAAGAATGGCATGGTGGAATGTGTTGTTGACGCACACACAGTGTTGTCCATTCTCTCACCGTACTGACGGACGTCGACACAGATGGTGTTTATGTTGATGGTGAGGTTGGCCATGGGTGCCCTCATGGCGGCACAGGTGGACCACATGTTGTAGAAGAGGAAGACGGGCACGGCGGAGAAGCCGAACACGCCCAGCCACGCGATGCCCAGGATGTACGTCAGGAACACAAACTGACGGCGATAGAGAACGGAGAGGGTACGTTATTAGCATGACAAGGTGAACATAGCATTTCTGGTCCTGTGTGAAATGGCTTTGGAATTTTTTTGATATTTTCAGATGGGGGTCCACAGCCAAATACATATTCATTTGGGGGCCCTTGAAATTAAAAAGGTTTGAGAACCACTATGCTATAGTAGCCCTAGGGAGGTGGTTGCATGGTAACTACTAGTTACTAAGTAGGGATGCACCGATGTGACATTTCTGGCCGATACCAAATATATATATTTTTAAGATTTGTTTTTCGGCCTTTATTATTATTATTATTATGTCTTTATTGACAGGACAGTTGACTGACAGGAAATGGGGAGAGAGATGGGGAGCAGTAGTAGTAGTAGTAAGCCTTGCCGAGCCATTAGCAGCATCTCCTGCTTCTGTAGCGTGAGGCAGCTTGATGTACAAGTACACCCCCTGGACATGACGCTAGTATGTCACAGGGACTTACCCCCAACCTCCAACCCTTGATGCTGAGCAGGGATGCCAGGCAGGGAGGCACTGAGTCTTTGGTATGACCCGACAGGGGTTCGAACCCTGACCTCCCAGTCTCAGGGCGAACACTCTAACCACAATGGCACTGAGCCGAACCCACGACACGCGGTCAGGCATCAGAGCCTATGTGGTATGCGCCTGGACCGCTATGCCAGCGGGTGCCCCCCGATACTGATAATTGATGTCAACATTGCTGTCATGGTCTATAAACGATATTTACCAATGTCGAATATCATGCATCCAGGGACGTGCAGAAACCTCGTATCTCCAAGTTTCAAATTTGTATTTTTTTTTTTCGCAAAGCAAAGCCCTACTTCATCATATAAGGCTGTCGCACAAAAGTAGTGAAAACAGCAGATCTACAAGCGGTGCGAGGCGTTGTGTGCTTGTAGATCGGCTGTTTTCACTAGTTTAAATCATTTTTAAAATGGTTTTGGACATACAAGGTTTCCACCCGACAATGACGAAATATAACTCATGTAATTGGCCCACTGGCTTGTCACTTGTCATGATCTGAAATGGCAAATCTTTGAGTAGCAGCAGTGCTGTAGAGAGAGATCTCTCTATAGCGCGCAATGAGGGCCTCTCCAACTCTTTTTCCCGGGCTGAATCAGGGGCCCAGCATGTCCCTGCATGCATCCCTAGCGGTACCGTACCATCCCGCTGATGCAGCGTCCGCAGATGGTGGTCTTGAACTCGCTGTGCAGCTCCTTGACAGCACTGGTGGTGTAGAAGCCCTCGGCCAGCAGGATGATGCCGTACAGGAAGAAGAAGGAGGCGATGCCGTAGATGACGTACTGCATCAACTGTACTCTGTAAAGGACAGGACGACAAGCCCAGTTACAGTATGACATTGTTACTATTCTTTATGCAAGGGATAATTGCAGGGGATAAGCACCTCGGCTTTGCCTCTTTGTTTAAAACCCATTTAGAACGAGTACAATTATTGTGTATAATTATTTTATGCTTTAACTATTGAAAAATAGCAGATATACAAGCTCACAGCGCGGCACCGAGTGCCGCGCTGCGAGCTTGTAGATCTGCTATTTTTTCAGTTAGTCTGTTCTTGAGAGACTACTATGTCAGTGGTTCTCAAACCTTTTCATGTGAAGGACCCCCAAACTGATATTTATTTGGCCACGGACCCCCATCTCAAAATATTTAGTTCCAGGGACCACCCAGAAGCAAAATTTGAGTTACAAACGTTCGCTTTAAAAATACATATATTCAAAGATTTGCACACATTTTCACAACTTTTTCAAAAATAGCAGATAGCAGATCTAGCAGATCTACAAGCTGTGAGCTTGTATATCTGCTTATTTTTCAATAGTTAAAGCATTCAATAATTCTAGGCTTAATGATCCTGTCGGGGGTGATTTTTCAACGACAGCCAGTGCACTGACAATTATTCTGCTTATTACACGGCTACTTAATAAATAAATAAATACATTAATTAACCCAAAAGTAACAACAAAACGAAGGATTTCTTTGCTCACGGTAATGAAAGTATTCCATTAAGTGTTGTGCTGGCTGTCTACCCAGCGCAACACGGTGGCCTCGGAAAACAAGGAAGTGTTTGTCAAATACGAATACATTTTTGGTTACTGCATCGTCTGTTTCTCGCTTCGAAATGTTTTCAAAAACATTCTTGAGAGCACCGTTTCGTTTTAAATTACATTATGTGTTTGTTTACGGCTGTCGGATACAGCATAAATTCAAGCGGTGCACTGGGCGCAGCCAGGTGCGCTGAGTCTTTGATTAGACAGCGGTCTGTTATTGAGCAAAAAACAGGCAGTTAAATCAGTTTTTCTTCGGCACCATTTGTAATAATAGAAACATTAGCCCATCTACAAGATAAACAAAGACACCGTTGTACGACTAAGTATAAATCGGTTGTATAACCACGGTCGTCATGTACCGGTATGGCTGTGGAGAAAACGTGCGAGGTGTTCTCCACGGCACTCTTGTTTAAACAACGGTGACAATGTTGTATGCCTCCGACGCAAGTGCTTGGAAAGACGCGGTAAAAGTGTCAGGTGGAGTTATTGCGCTTGACACGACACAGCTTGGGATGGAAAAAAGTGCTGCATGCCGTCGTTGTTTTTTTCGCGATCGAGTGGAATCTTGAACTAATTAACAGTTTGATGCTGATGAATTGTAAGCAGATGGCCACGTCTGAAATAGACGGGCTCAGATTCCAAGAAGAAGAGCAGAGTGACACAGTAAGCCGCTCACTCAAACAACAACAAAGAGAGGGAGAGAGAGAGAGAGAGAGAGACAGAGAGAGATAACAGGTGATGCACGTCTGTTGAACTCATCTGTCTGAGATGGAACACCGCTGTAGACATCTTAAATTAAACAGTCCACTCCAAGAGCACTCTTAAACCCCAACATAAAACATATGCAGCCAGGGGCCCTGTCTCTTCTCTCTCTCTCTCTCTGTCTCGCTCTCTCTCCAGATTCATTGTCTAGATTAATGGGTGCTACTTACAAAAGTCCATATTAGGTCTGTTCTTGAGGGTAAGGTGAAGCTGTGCGACATTTTATCATCTAAAAATAACCCGCACGAACTCAACCTAATTGAAAGTATCTGCCTTTGTTGACTGTGATGGAAAAGTTAAGACCCGGACAAATTACAGATAACCGATCACCATTAGAACAGTGGTACATCTTTGTCATAGAAAGAATGCCGATCTATAAGCTCATAACATGTCAAATTGAGCTTTGTTTGTATTTTATTAAAATAGATCATGTTTCTTTATAATCGATAAAAATTAAACCGATTACTTTGATTAACTATTGCACCCAGACATCCATGTAGTACCCCTGCCTGATGCTTATCATCTCCCTTCACCAACGAAGGATTCCTGTTTCGGAAGACTTGGGTTAGAACTTCGGTTTTCGATTGATTGAATACAAAGTACCCCAATGGAAACAAACAGGCCATAGTGCTTTCTTGGGTTTAAAATCCTCTTAGTGGACCTTGTATTGAACTGTACTTTCCTGTGCTTGTTGTTTTGCAAACAGCTAATAAAGTACTCAATCAATCAATCCATTGATTGCCAGGTGGTTACACAAACAGTAGGACATGGGTCTTCAACAGGGGGTTCCGCTAGGGGGTCCTCAGAGTTACTACAGGGGGTCCTCCAAATCTTTGAGTGATAACTTGAACCCTAGTGTCCATACTCTGCGAACTTTAGCCAAAAATAGCAGATCACAATGCCTCGTGCTGCGAGGCGTTGTGAGCTTGTAGATCGCCTATTTTTGGCAAAGAGCTTTGGTGTAGAGGGGAAAAAGAGCAGATAAAGTACAGTGTGAAAGGTCAAGCTTATTAAGTATTGACGGTTCAAGTGGTTAAATATCTGAAAACACAACTTGACATGAATCCAAAATACACTGATGATTGTGCTGTCAAACAATGAAACTATATGGAATCTATGAAAAGGTTGACCCTCAACTAAGGGGTCCTTGGCCTGAAAAACGTTGAAGACCCCTGCAGTGGGAGGTTTTGCAGAAGAGTGTGTCACTCACATGTCAGTCAGCATGGCATGGTCACTGGTGACCTGGGAGAAGTGTGTCTCCAGGATGGTCACCGTGCCCGTGAGGGCCACGTGGCCACAGCCGCAGAACAGGGCCACGCCAGAGAAACACAGGATGGTGGCCACCAGCGACGCGTACGGAACCCCTCCTAGACATTTGATGCAGCACTCGAAGCAACCTGGATGGAGAGAAAGAAAAAAAGGATAGGAAAGAATTGTCAGATGACTGTATAATTCACCATGTTTTATACTTCATCGTACTACGGTGCCACGTATCCTGTGTTTTTTTTTCACAGGATACTCTCAAGAACAGACTAACTGAGCTCCATTTAAGTGAAAAGGACCTTTTCTTTGACGATGGCTATAGCCAGATTGCTGACATAGAAACACAGGTTTTTCAAAAAACCTTAGAAGGATTCAAAAGACACTTATAGAATCGGGTCAAAATTTCAATTTTCACAATTTTTCAAAAATAGCAGACCTACAAGCTCGCAGCGCGGCACTCGGTGCCGCGCTGTGAGCTTGTATATCTGCTATTTTTCAATAGTTAAAGCATAAAATAATGATACACATTACACAATCATTTGTACCCGTTCTAAATGGGTTAAATTAAGGCATCCCCCCCCCCCCGCCCCCCCAGGCAATGCGAGTGCAGAGTTCCGCGTGCGTCACAGAAGGGGGCATTTACAAAAATCCCTGTTTAAAAAAACACATGCGTAGCGAATCTACAAGCTTGCGTTGCGTTGTGATGCGATGTGTTGTGTTGTTGTGTGCTTGTAAATAAGTTATTTATGCTTCTTTTTCTTCTTTTTCTTAATCTTTGAACATTTTCACCCATAACGACGCCAAGTTGTTAATCAAGCTTCAGTCAAAGATAACATTACTGATCTGTTATGAATTAGCCGAACAGCATACTGGCTGCCTCGTGCATTTGTCAGCCTCACGTGTTAAGAAGACAAGCACAAAGAAGTCCATATAAGGGACTGTATTTCTCTCTACTCTGTACTACGTATAGGAAGAAGTAATAGCTACGCTCAGGGAAACTGAGAATGGAATGATACTGACAGTAAGAAGAATGGCATCGAACTGTTGATTCAACAGAATAATACAGCCAGTCTCATTGCTGATCACTTACAGATACAGATTACAGTAAGTCATGTATATAAAAGTATATTTCTCTGTGCCTCCGATATACTGTAACTCAGGCAGGCCAGGGTGCATCTCAGGAGCAGGACATGTAGCAGAGAAATGTCCTGGAGCACACAGGCAGTTAAAGCCTTTTTATTGCAGGTAGAAACCAACAACATTTTGATTGTTACATCTTCATTTATACGTCTACCAGTAAGACTCCCTAATCGGGAGATAAGCGACCGTTGGTCGCTTATCTCCACAAATAGGCCAAAAGTTTGTTTTACCAATTATTACACTCTATGTGAACATTTACATCAACAAATCCCAAGTACTATGCAGAACGACCCATTTCAAGTTTTTAATGTACAACAATATTTAGAAAATAGGTCTACAAGCTGACAGTCCTCGTCCCTTATATTCCCATAGGTTATATGGAGATCTCAGTGTTTGTCAGTCCTTGTTCATTTATGCCCATATATGGACATCTCTATATCTACTGTAACAGTCCTTGTCCCTTTATGCCCATATATGGAGATCTCTTAACTGTAAGTCCTTGTCCCTTTTATGCCCATATATGGATATTCCTGATGTCATCAGTATATGAACATATATGGGCTTTCTGATATGCCCATATATGGAGATCTCTTAACTGTAAGCCCTTGTCCCTTTTATGCCCATATATGGATATCCCTGATGTCATCCGTATATGCCCATATATGGGCTTTCTAATATGCCCATATATGGAGATCTCTGTATCTCCATATATGGGTATAAAAGGATACTTCAGGTCTGACATCAGGTTTGTTTATATTGGGTTGCTAGGTTTGACATCACAAACTCTATGGGCCATCTGACCTAGAAATCTATATTTGGGCATAGATGACTCATCGTGACCTCATCACACGTCGACCGCACGTGTGACGTGCGGTCGACCGCACGTGTGACCGACGGACGGCCGGTGGAGGTTTTCATACTAAACTGCGACCTTACGGTCGCAATCAATCAGGAAGGCCACTCTTTTGAAGCCTGTATGCCAGAAGGGAGAGTGTTTTCTGCAGGTCGTTCAGTCCGAGTGTATCAAAGGGTGCGTTCGGAAATGCGCACCGGGTGTGTGCTCAGTGTAGTGAGTGCCTAAACCTAACCCTAATAATCCCAACCCTAACCTCAGTAAAACTATGCCTATAACCTAACCCTAACCCTAACCACACCCGGTGCACATTTCCGAACGCACTATTTGATACACTCGGACTGAAAGACCTGCACAAAATACTCTCCCATGCCAGAATGCAGAACCTTTGTCTGTGGTCACTTCCTGTTTTCAGTACGACGCAGATCTATCACAATTTGATCACGACATTTGATCAAAATGTGTCACAGTTATATATAAGTACACTGGCTGTCAGCCAAGCTGTGATGGAAATCAATGGCGATGCATGATATCAGAGGATGCTTGAATGTCTGAGTGAGCCAGTTGGATCGGCCTAGTTCTGCATATGTTTCCATTATGACACATAATGGAAAATAACTATACTTGATGTTTAACCACTTGAACTCCAGTATCCCTATTCTGGGGGGAACAAAAGTTGCGACGCATTGTGAGCTTGTAGATCGGCTATTTATGTCGAAGAGATTTGGTGCAGATTGAAAAAGAACGCACCAACTACAGTGCAATTAACACATTTAGAGGGTCTAAAGTGGTCAAACTCAAGGGATGTTGATGAATTCCAAATATTATTAAAGTATTCTGCAGCACCCCTGGACTTAAGTCACGGCACCCACTTTGAGAAACCCTTCTCTAGGACTCCAATGATCTACACCCCTAGGGGGTCCTCAGAGTTACTACAGGGGGTCCTTCAAATCTTTGTGTGATAGAAACCCTTTCCTCCTTTTGAACCCTAACGTCCATATTCTGAGAACTTTAGCCAAAAATAGCAGATCTACCAGCTCACAACGCCTCGCGCTGCGAGGCGTTATGAGCTTGTAGATCGGCTATTTTCGGCAAAGAGGTTTGGTGTAGAGGCGAAAAAAGAGCACGCTAAGTACAGAGTGAAGGGTCAAGTTTATTAAGTATTGACGGTTCAAGTGGTTAAATATCTGATGACACAAATTGACATGAATCCAAAATACACTGATGATTGTGCTGTCAAACGATGAAACTATATGGAATCTGGGGGTCCCTGCTTCATCTCTCTCTCAGCTAAGGGGTCCTTGGCCTAAAAGCGTTGAAGACCCCTGCTCTACACTGTAGGTCTTTTAACTCTGAGAGTGTGCAAATTGGTTTCATTTATACACTCACGTCACGAGTTACAGACCCCTGATGGTCCCCCGGACCTGATGTTGAGAACCGGTGCTGTATAGCTTATTATGATACAGGCTGAATCACCACAGTGCACACTGTGTATGCCTGTAAACAGCCCCCAATGTGCTTCCAATCAGGGCCACGTATGCGTGTCTGAGAGGATGTTGTATTTTAAAACAGGAGGCTGAGATTTACAAGACATCACGGTAAAGGGGATGAGGTTTATGTGTTCCCCGGATTACCTCATATCTACAGCAAGTCTCCTGGGTAACGGTTTGACATTGACAAATTTACTTGACACTATTTTGGTATTTTAGCCTTGAAAGAACTACACTGACCTTCACAGAATAGGCTATACAACATCTCTGTCAGGTGCTAGCTTCCTGTGGAAAGCAAGGGGCGTTTTGAGGGCATGTTTGAAAGCAATACACCAGCAAGACGTCCTCAGGGCGAGAAGCACGCTTAAACAACAGTAACTGACACATTATGTCCATATATGGGCACTCCCAGATATGGGCTTAATAGTGATGACATCAGGGATCTCCATATATGGACATAAAAGGGACAACAAGGACGGAATTCATTTGCAAGTGTGACTCACGTCACAACAACCACACTGGTTATCAGGAGATGACACAATGTGTCCATATATGGGCATTCCCAGATATGGGCTTAATATTGATGACATCAGGGATCGCCATATATGGGCATAAAAGGGACAAGGACATAATTAATGTGCAAGTGTAGTTGCCGTGATGCGAGTCACACTTTCAAATGAATTATGTCTTGGCCATACAGTATATGGAGCGTGACATGAGGCGTGACTGACTGACGAACATGAGCAGCAGGTTTACAGTAATATGGACTGTTGGTCAGATAATATATCATTACAGAGTCAGCTTAGGTGGTTCGGGCATCTAGTACGGATGCCTCCCGAGCGCCTTCCTAGGAAGGTCCTCGATGCACGTCCCACTGGGAGGAGACCCCGTGGCAGACCAAAGACTAGATGGAGGGATTACATCTCCACACTGGCCTGGGAACGCCTCGGTATACTCCCGGAACGAGAGGAGGAAGTTGCTCAGGATAGGGAACTCTGGAAGTCCCAGTTGGAACTGTTACCCCCACGACCCGATTTTGGATAAGTGGTTGAAGATGGATGGATGGATGGAGATATATTATCTGACTGTAAACTACCCACTAGGAATGGGGACTATGTTCTTGTTTGTCTGAACCTCTCGCTGTCCCAATTAATTAAGTAAGGTCACAACAATACTAGACTGACAGAAATTGAGACGTTCAAAAGTTTCACTTATGCGATGAGAACACTTAAAAGTTTGTCTGTGTTTGCATCCTTTGCCACGACAAAGTAAATCTAAAGATATATACTGCCGTCAGGGCAATATAGTTTCACAGTCAGAAGGCTCGTCTTGTCTCTTTGTGTGGGTAACGAGAGGGATGAAAACATTTTTTTGTCCCACGCTTGGTGAATAGGAGTTGCCATGGCAGCAGGTTAACTACAACCCAATGAGTGTGCCCGCGGCGGAGTGGCTAACTGCTGCTAACACGGCCCACATTTCTCCCTCTGATGAACACGTTGAGGAGGGTGAGCAGGCGGGAGCGGAGCTCCACAGGATATGAGCCCAAAACATAAAATAAAAACAGTCTGGGGAAACCCCCCCCCCCCCCAAATAATGTGGGACCCAAATTATGATTATAAACCAGTGATCTAAACCAGTGTTTTTTTATTTATTTGTTTTTTATTTCAAAGACCCCCATAACGCCCCCATTAACTAGAGTTAAGAGACCTGTAAAGGGTCCATTTGGAACCCCTTCAAGGAACCCTGAACCCTGAACCCTGAACCACTTTGAGGACCACTGGTCTAAATGTGAAATGATAAAAATAGTATGGTGAAACACTCTGCTCTTGTAATGTTGGGTCAGGTGATTTGGATCTGATTTGAGAAGGCTCCATATTTGCACAAAGCATTGTGTTGCTTCAAATCCCTCCCTCGAAGAGATTTACATCCTTTTTTTGATGCGAGGCGTGACAATTATTTATCTGCAGCCAAATTACTCCTCCTGTATTAAAATGGTTCGTGAGTGACAGAGGCAATAACACCAGTCACACTGATACTACTACGATGGTTTCAGGGGAGTACAAGTTGACAGTTCTGACGAGCTTCATTTAGAAAGCAGCATGGCTGTCTTAATCATTAAGCATCTGTTTGGTTTTCAACGCTGCCTAAGTTGAAACACTTCATAATTTGATTACATTAACACTCCGAAACCAAGCTAGTCTGTCCCTGCATGGTCTGCTGTGACATTATCATGACAGACAGTCAGCATCGTGTGACAACCTCCGTCCAAATGGATCTGACTGTGAAATGTGTGTCACTGCCACATTGACCTACAGTATTAGAGATGGGATTTATGGCTCTTTGAAGTGAGCCGGATCTCTGGGATCCGTTCCTTTCAAAGAGCCGTTCAAAAGACTGGCTCATTCTAGTTAGTTACTAGTTACTTTGTAGATTTTCATTATAATTACAAATTCACTTCAACCCTATACATTTCAGCCATATATAGGCTACATTTCCGCCATTTGAAAATAGCCGATCTACAAGCTCACAATTATTGTGAGTGTGTAGATCTGCTATTTTCAAATTATTTTTCTACATTTTCGACATTGGCAAAACTGTGAAATGAGACATTCTCCATAATGATTATTTTCTACTATTGGTATTTTAAGTGCATTTTGATACAGATACTTTTGTACTTTTACTCAAGAACATTTTAATTCCAAACTTATAGCCTACTTGTGGCAGAGTATTTCCACGTTGCAGTATTGACACGTTTACATAAGTAAAGAATGTTTTGTACTTATTGCACAACTGTTAATTTACAAAATGAACGGCTCCCTACTGCGAACCGGATCCCATCGTTCATTTCAAAGAGCCGTTCAAAAGACTCGATTTGTTCGCGAACATCCCACCCATACAGTATCCTACAAGTAAACGCCATCACAAACTCTGTAGCACTGAACAAGTTGGCGATATGAAGCAACACCTTGACCCTATTATGGCCCACTTGAATCAGGGTTCCCTGTCACAGAGGAGGTCAGAACGACACATCAATGTTTGTTTTCCAACATGGTCCGGCAAAAAGATGGAACGTGTGTGCACTGTGCACAGCTAAAAGCTAACGATCCAATCAATGGACAATCCATTTGGTTTCCGTCCTTTGCGCCACAGTGGCCTGCTTTCCAAGCCCGTAGTGGCCTAGTGGGAATTGGGAATGTGGTTTAAAACACACGTGATAACACTGTACATGATGTCATCCACACACAGTGGTGCAAACAGTACTCACATTCTTTACTTAAGGAAAAGTATCAATACTGCAAAATAGAAATACTCTGTTACAAGTAAAAGTGTATGTAAAAAGTGTGTTAGAATTAAAAATGTATTTGAAACTTTTGGCATCAAAATGTACTTAAATACTAAAAGTAAAAGTACAAAATGTTTGAAAATAGCAGCTCTACAAGCTCACAATGTGTGAGCTTGTAGATCTGCTATTTTCAAATAGCCTATATAGGGTGTGCCAAATGTAGTTCTAAGAGCGGCCATTTCTTGGGACAACACAGCCTTACACAGGTGTTCTGATTAGACTATAGCATTAGTTCTATGCAATCAAACAATTGAAACACCTGTGTTTTGTCCCAAGAAATGGCCGCTAAGGACTACAATGACGTAGACGCTGGCACACACTATAGGGCTACAGTGGTTAATGTATGTTTTGTAATACTGCAAAGTAACTAGTAAGTTGTAGTAACTAAAGTTATCAAATAATTGTAGTGGAGTAAAAGTACAATATTTGGATCCGAGATGCAGTGGAGTAAAAGTATTGGAAATTGGAAATACTCAAGTAAAGTACAAATACCTCAACATTGTATTTAAGTATAGTACTTAAGTAAATGTACTTAGTTACTATACACCACTGAGACGCACGCACACACGCATACACGCACGCACGCACGCACTTTTTTCTCTCAATGGAGTGGCCTTGTGCCTCTGACTGGGTGTTTAATAAGTCTGTAAATCTGAGGTGGTATTTTCCCAGCTGGAGTGGACGCGTTGGCTTGTTAGTACTAATACTGTTTTGGCTAACCCAAGCGACACTGGAGAGACCCCGCGCCGATGTGGATTTTAACGATTAAGTGACCTCACCAATGATCCTCCGTTCACACAGGACCTCTGTGAAAGAATTCTTCTCGTTACTTAATGTGGAGCCAGACACACACAAAAAAAAAAAGAACATCAAAGCTCGACACGAAATCTTTAGCATTCCTGAACAAAGGACTATTATGGTAGATTGGACTAATGTTCATTAGTTATCCCAGGGAATAGATTTACAGTGAACCTGGGCTTTCTACAGTTCCTCTTAGGATGGCTTTAGAAATATTACTGTTGTCAGGCAGCCTATATCACATAATGTGATAGAAGACTATTTATTAGTAGGACAGAATGTATTGGGTTGCATTCCATACACTCCCAGAGTTACAATGGAAAAGCGTTGCGAGACATTGTGAGCTTGTACATTTGCTATATACCGGTATATATATTTTTTAATTTCCTCTTATATTACTTACAATTTGGCCAGTTTTTATAGTAGCCAATAGTTTGTTGATTACTTTTGATGCAGTAATGGTCTTTTTCTTACTTCACTGTCCTCTGGGGAGTGGTGAGTGGGGGCTGGGGAGTTGCGACCCCCACAGGTTGAGAACCACTGATGTACACACATAGATGAGTAGAAAGGCCATCTGGGATTTGGAAAGTTGCAGGTTATACGTACATGTCGTCGAAGTGTCCCTAAGCCAGTGGTTCTCAACCTTTTCAGGCCGCGCCCCCCAAAATGGTCATATTTGGAATGGGGACCCCCCACCCAGCACAAGCACTAGGTATTGTAGGAGTTGGCATTACATTTAGTTTGACTCGATCTACTCCATTGTGAAAATAGCCGATCTACATGCTCACAACGCCTCGCGTTGCGAGGCGTTGTGAGCATGTAGATCAGCTATTTTCACAATTTCTGCCTCTAATATTTGATAATGTTACCAATGTTTGACTAGAGGTACTAAAAAGGCCTTTAAAGTCCTTACATTGTCACTTGAACTGTATGTTGGTCTGTTTAGTGAGAAAATAATGTTAACATTTAGCTAAACATCTGGGGACCCCCCCCAAAATAATTTGGGGACCCCTCTGGGGGTCCCGACCCACAGGTTGAGAACCACTGCCCTAAGCAACACGTAACTCCTAGGAGAGCCCCAACCCCTGCCCACCCAGGCACCCACCCCCTCACCCACATTTGGTTGCCCTCATCAAATCCATCTGAACAGCCATCAGCTGGGTGACGCTGTGAAAGCAATTTCCGACTCCCCGGGGACCAGAAAAACCCTCTGTTTCTTCACTTTACGGCATACAGGATATTACAGTCCCGTACGGCAGACCTCCCCCGCAGGTGATCATCAGGTCAGCACAGTCGAGTTGTTTACTCACTGCATGACACGTGCACGCAGGCGCATTAAAAACGGAGCCGGCCTGCCCCTTGCACGCTCTGAAACGAACGGAGCTATAGCGCTGCAAATGAGAATCACATTGGACCTCTCTTTGAATCCCCCCCCCCTCTTTGATGACTTTCACATGCTCTCACTACTAGCAACAAGGCCCCGGCTGATTTAGCCGGCGTTTTGTAGACCTCATGTACTTCAAAACTCTCCGCCCCCAACATCTCCGTCGCCACATGAATGGAACCAGGAGGGGGAGGAGGGGGGGGGGGGGGGGGGGAGACAGAAACAAACAGAGACATAAACAAAAGGGCCATAGCAGCAAACAGAGAGAAAGAGACGGGGACAATCTGTGGCTGAGGTTTTAATGACTGTCTCGAGCTCTTGCAGTTGTTGCGGGCCTCGGATCACAGAGAGCCTCAGATCACTGAGAGCCGGGTGAGAGAGTGCAAAATGTGATTAGGGATGGGACGATATGAAAGTTTCATATCACGATTATTGTGACAAAAGAAATCGCGATTTACGATATTATTGTGATAATCAAAATCCATTATTCTGGGGTGGAACATTGGCCCAAAAATAGCCGATCTACAAGCTCACAGTGAGCTTGTAGATCGGCTATTTTTGGCAAAGACATTTGATAGAGAGTAAAAAAAAGACAGAATCAAGTACGTATATTATAGAGGGTTTAAGTGGTACCGGATATGTAGCT